>NW_027332015.1:892987-1022775 GCF_048418815.1 Hemitrygon akajei
CTCTTTGACAATTCCCAAGTTTTTCCAGTCTCAAATTCTGATCTATGTTCTTCGGTGTCAGCACTGTCCCCTCGCAGATGCTCGTGTACGCAGCTGCGCCAGAACTGAAATGGGTCACTCTGTAAATATTTTTTTGAAATCATTGTTAATATAATTATGAAATACCGTGAAATCAACTGTATTACTGAATATAATCCATATATGTGCTAAATACTAAACGTACCACATTTACATTGGAACATTTTAGAGCTTCAACCTATTTGCGTTGTCATTATTTCAGGTTGCAACACTGTCAAAAATTGTCACAATAAAGACAGAAACCACCAACGCCGTTCAGTCAGAACATTTCACTTTGGCATACCCCCTGTCAGAGGTGACTGCCTGACTGCATTTACCTGTGTTGTGTTGTGTTTTATCATTGTTTGACATGGATATTACATATAAAACAAACATTACAAGTGCCGAGCACTTTTAAGACCGGGTAACAATGTTCTGCTCAGAGCAATGGTTTGTCCCCGAAGCAGTAAAATAAAACAGAGGGAAGGTTGCTGCGGTGCAAGATCTTGTTTTCAGAATCTGACCTTGCAATCGAATAATAACTAACGCCTCTAGAAAGAAGTGTAGATGCGCACGTCAATCACACTACCCCTCTCCTTGGAGATACCGCGCTTGTAGTTCTGTGAACAGTTTTGGTCGCCCTGTTATAGGAAAGGCCGAAGTACGCTGAACGGAATGTAAAGAATATTTACAAAGATGCTGCCGGAACTCCAGGGCTTGAGTTACAGGGAGAGGTTCGGCAGAAGGCATTTTATTCTTTGAGGCAGACAATTCGCGGATGGCTTAATAAAGATGCATAAAGCTATGATAATGGGGAAATTCCGGGAAACAGCGAGATCCGGAGATGGAGAGTCGGAGACAATCCATCATTCTGCTCTTCAGCCTGTCGGCGAGTTTCCTTCTGTGTTGGGCGACAACCACTCTGGTCTTCATTCTCATGCGATGCCTCTACACAGACCTGGAAATGTCTATCCGGCTTTTTCAGACACAGTTTGCAGGTTCTGTGTTTCAGAATTTCAGCAGCTGCACGAATACATTTATCTACGGAGTGACCCAGACCCGATTCAGAGAGCAGGTGAAAGTTCTTTTGATCTCCCAGCTACTTTTGTTTTGAAACATTTTAGAAGTCTCCACCGCTCGGTCGAAAGGGTCAAATAATTTTGACATTCCGAAAATAAATCCACACCTGGTCTACAAGCGCATGAATAAATTGAACTTCCTGAAAACGTTGTTGTTCCCAGCAGTTCAGCCTTTCCATTATTTCAGGAAATGAGGTATTGTTATTTATATATAAGTTGTGGGGATAATCAGGTAAGAAGTTGTGAAAGGGAGACATGAATACAGAATGGTGAAGAGGTTGTGGGGGTGAGTGTGGGCAATGGCCTGACGTTACAGAAATCGATGTTCATGCCATGATATTGGAGGCTACCCTGACGGAATACAAGGTGTCAGTACTCGAAACTGTGTGCCGCCGCCTTGGCAGTAGAGGAGGCCGCGGACGGGCATGTCAGAATGGGAACGGGAAGCAGAATTGAAATGGGAGGCCACCGCTTTTCGGGGCATGTGCTCGACGAGGGGGAGGGGTCTTCCGATCTACGCTGGGTCTCACTGATATATAGGAGCTCTCAACAACCGGATACAGTAGATGACCCCAACAGACTCGCAGGTGAAGTGTCGCCACACCTGGAAGGACTATTTGGGGCCTGAGGGAGGGGGTGTAAGGGCAGATGTTGCGCTTGTTCCAGTTGTAATGATAAGTGCCAGGAGGAAGATTAGTGGGGAGGGACAAGGGGGTCACATAGGGAGTCATCCCTGCAGAAAGCAGAAATGGTCAGGAGTTGTATGAGGATGGGAAGATGTGCTCGGTGGTGGGATCCCGTTGGAGGTGGTGGAAGATATGTGTAATTATGTGCAGAATGTGCATTATGGCGCGGTAAGTGAGGACAAGAGGAACTCTATCCATGATGGGGCGGCGGGAGGATGGTGTAAGGGCAGATGTGTGTGAAATGGAAGAGATGCGGGTGAGGCAGCGTTCATGATGGAGGAGAGGAAGCCCCTTTCTTTGAAGAAGGAGGACATCTCATTTGGTCTGGAATGAAAAGACTCAGCCTATGAGCAGATACAGAGGCGACGGAGGAGCTGAAAGAAGAGGTGGCTTTGTTTACAAATGAAAGGGTAGAAAGAGGTACCGTCCGGACTGCTGTGAGGTAGTAGGTTTATAAAATATACCAGTCGATAGACTGTCTCCGGAGATGGAGGCAATGATGGAGAAAGGGAAGAGAGGAGTCGGAAATGGACCAGGTAAATTTGAGGGCAGGGTGGAAGTTGGAGGTAAAGTTGAATAATTCGACGAGCTCAGCACGAGTGCGGGAAGCAGCAACTATGCAATCGTCGATGTAGCGTTCGATGATTTCGGGAACGTTGCTGTTGTATGCTTTGAACAAGTCCAGCTGACTTATGCAACTTGATGCTTTCCAAATGCTCCAGCACATCTTTTTCCTTAATATTTACATGCTCAGGCTTTTCAGTCCGCTGTTACTTATCCCTACAATCGTCAAGATCCTTTCTCCGTAGTGAATACTGAAGCAACATACTCATTAAGTACCTCCGCTATCACCCCCGGTTCTATACACTCTTTTCCACGGTCACACTTGATTGGTTCTATTCTCTCATTTCTTATCCTCTTACTCTTCACATACTTGCAGAATGTCTTGGGGTTTTCCTTAATCCTGTCCATCAAGGCCTTCTCATGGCCCCTTCCGACTCTCCTAAATTCTTTCTTGAGCTCCTTCCTGCTAACGTTATAATCTTCCAGCTCTCTATCATTACCTAGCTTTTTGAACCTTTCGTAAGCTCTTCCTTTCTTCTTGACTAGATTTACCACAGCCTTTGTACACTTCTTCGGCTTCTCTGCTCCAGGACGAGTAATAGCAGCTTTTCCGGTCTAACCTGCGTCTGAGGTTCCTTCCCGGTGGAAATACTCCCGGGAATATTCTCGGCTACATGACGGAGACGTCCACATCCATCCTAAATTGATGGGACCAGAATTGGGAGCCACAGTCCAGCTGTGCCCAGCCCTGCTCCAAAATCTTCCTGCTTCTGTCTCTGGGCTTCGAAGTGCCCGATTTCCCTCACTCCCCACTCTCTCAACGAAGCAGTGAAGCTATCCAACTCATCACAATCACATCGCTTCTCGGAGTGAGCAATATCTACAGGAGGCGCCTCCTCAAGAGAGTGACGTCGTCATCAAAGGTCCCGTCATTTAGGACATTCTGTCTGTCACAGCTGCAGTCAGACAGGACCCGGATGCGTGTCACGTGCTTTTGTCGTCATGCGGTAACCGTGAATTCCATTACAGAATAACACGGCTAGAAATTACAATAACTACAGTATGTACTGAAATAAATTAAATATACCGTGCAGAACGAAAGAGAAAAATACAGAGGAAGATTTCGTCACCGAATCGATCTCTGTTCTGAAATCTGATTGCGGATGGAGGAAGCTGCTCCTGAGTGTGTGTGGTCGGGTCCCTGTGCCCTCTGGGCGAGCGAGGGGAGTGGGGTGAACTCTTTACTGATGGATACAGATTTTTGAGGCATCGCCTTTTGAAGGTGTCTTGGGTGCTTGGGAGGCTGGTGCCTATGATGCAGCCTTGCGAGAAAACATTTTCAGCAGACTGATCTGATACTGTGCAGCGGCCCCTCCATGGCGAACGGTGATGCTTTCAGTCAGAATGCTCTCCACAGTACATCTGTCGAAATGTGCGAGAGTCCTCCGTGACATACCGATTCCTCTCAAACTCTGAATGAACGATCGCCGCCGTCGTGCTCTCTTTGAGACTGCATCAATATATTGGGCCCGAGATGGATTCTCAAAGAGGTTAACACCAATGAAATTGAAACTGCTCACTCCTTCCACTTCCGGTCCGTCACCGAGAGGACTGTTGGAAGGTCCCTCGACCTCCCCTTCCTGGACACAGAGGCTGAGGCTGGGGGGAGATCTGGCAGAACCTGGTAGAGTTATGAGAGGCCTAGAAGGTGAATTGTTGTGGCCAAATGTTGCGAAAAGATCTCAGGAAGAGCAAATAGAATAAATCCGGCCGACTCAGAGAATTGTTTCAGACTAAGGGACTGTATTGCATGATATGATGGAGAGCCTCCTTCCACCTAAAAGCGGTGCTTAGGGGCTCTACTTCTCAGGCAGACCCAGTTCATTATATAGACACAGTGTAGGTGACTAACAACACTTACGAATAACATTGCTTGACTGTGAACTTACTACTAGATTGTAACAAACAACGTGACTTTGAACTTCGGACTAATTTTCAACAAACAAGAGCATGACGTCAATATGGTGCCATAGCATTCTTGTTTACACTTTAGCAAGTACTGGATTCTAAGACTTGCAACTCAGAGCTCAGATAAATTTTAAGAGCATTCATAAGTGATTAGGTTAACCTCTGCATATCCAAAAAGTCTTAAGTTCTTCCACACCAAGGTGGAAATATCAAGTGGGCGATGGTCTGTATTTAACGCGAGAGGAGAGTAGCTTAGAGGAGATGCGGGACAAGTTTGTTTGTTTCACAGATAATGGTGGGTGCCTGGAAAATCTGTCAAGTGTGGCAGTCGGTAATACATTGTTGTTTACGACCTTGTTGGCGTAGCACATGAACACGCAGTGAATGAATGGAGATGGGTCATGTACAGTCAACAGAGTTTAGTCTCATTCGGTTTCGCGTTCAGCGCAGGAGTAGTGAGTCACAGGGCTTGTTCCTGTTCTCTGCTGTTCCATGATCCCAACATGTCCAGGTGATGTGTTCACATTGTAATATCAGTCTGTTCATCATCTTCTGTTCATTCACCCCCATTCATCTAGTTCTTCTGCACTGATGGGTGTAATGTGGGACACTGTATCCTGCAACACAGGAGCAACTCTTCCGCGCATCATGTCCCTGACGGGGGGGGGGGGGGCATTCCCGGCTGTGCAGTGACGTAATCAGTGACGACAAATTCTCAGGATTCTTCCATCAACCGCGTGCTGCAGTGTGTAGCTTTGGATGATTCCAAATGAGAAACTTGATCTCCCCTCGCATTCCCACTCACAAACTCTCTCAGTGCTGCACGGAACAAGGCTGTCACAACTTTATCAATGAAAAATGCATGGCATACTGCAGAGCAGTCTGAAGTTGTCATAAGAAAATCGAAATGAATATTATATTATTTGTGAGTGGGAAATAACTCTAGTTAATTCACGGTCAGGTGCACATTGAGGAATATGTGACAGAATCGGCAAACATAAGAGTGCGGAATACACGGTGAAGGACGCATTTAGAACCGTGAGAGAAATGTCTATACCAGGGGGTGATTGATAAGTTCGTGGCCTGAGGTAGACGGAGTCAACATTGGAATCCTAGAGCATTTATTTTTCAATGAGTTATTAACTTCAAACTTTCTACATAATCACTCAAATTGCTGAAATGCAGGTGCATGTAACGTGAACTGTATAATTCATCTCCTTCGAACCTGTCAATCACCCCTGCTGTGGACCACTTCTGGAGGTCCAGGACGGCGACTTCTACAAAGAAGGAATCCATACGCTTCACGACCGCTGGACTAAGTGTGTAAATGTAGGAGGGGACTATGTTGAAAAAAAATGGTCCTTAACAAAATGGGTTCTACATTAACCCACAAACTTATCAATCGTCCCTTGTAAATCCTGCTCAAACATGAAACACGGTGCCTCTATGGGTTTTATTTCGATCAGTTTATTAATTTAGTTATGCACTTGTCTGATTAAATTACTTAAAGTATTTATTTTCCTTATTTTCATTCAACATTTCAGAGATTGTCAAACCGCAGAAATTTTACAGATTGAGTGCTGTTCTATTGGCTCTATGTGTTATCAAGAATCGCAAGCAGAATAATGCCGGGCCGAATGGTCTGTTTGCCGCATGACTCTATTAAACTGGATGTATTGCTTCAGACAGCCGTCATTATTCATCAGTGCACTGTCTCTCTCACTATTTTAACATAAATCGACTGCAGGAGACTCTTATTGCTCAGGGAATAAAGAATCTATTTTCAGAGTATTGACTGAATTTGAGAAACAGCGGGAAAGAATGAGGAAGATAGATCCGCTCGCATTGAATCAGAGGCTCACAGGTACACGACTGAGACGACACACATAATGCTCGAGAAGAGACGAACAGATAAAGAATGACACCCAAAATCCCCACTTTCACACTGTAGTGGAGACGGACAGATACAGAATGAAATGTACTATCTCATACTGAACCAGAGAGTGATACATACAGAAGCCCACACTCTCAATCTACAAAATGAACGCCATACTCTCACATTGCACTAGAGCCAGGTGGATATAAGATGAACCTCCCTTCACCGGCGACAATCAAGTATAAATTTAAACCAACACTTTCATATTATTCGACTGAATGTCTCGCGTTGGTTGATTGTCACTGCACTGCTGTCGTTCTCTCTCACTAGTTACTCACTTTATGTGAAATGCACCGAAACTCGCTCTTCATTTTCAGCTTGAAGCCTGCTGCATAATAAATACTTTGCTCTCCAGTAGGCGGAGTAATTACGCTACATTCTCCCAACTCACTATTCTTTTTTTTTCTCTCTCTCGGTTCTGCAACATGGTACTGCGGCTATTTAAATGTCTCTTCTGTCCCTTTATCGATGATATGATCGGTCGTACAATACCCTGTTTAACGGGTTCAGTGAGGGAAGATAAATGAACGGGCAGGGCAATAATTCAATATGTGTGTGTGTGTGTGTGTGTGTGTGTGTGTGTGTGTGTGTGTGTGTGTGTGTGTGTGTGTGTGTGTGTGTGTGTGTGTGTGTGTGTGTGTGTGTGTGTGTGTGTGTGTGTGTGTGTGTGTGTGTGTGCGATTATGATGGTTTCTAATATGACCTTATCTGATGATGTGCCCTTACCTTGCGATCCTGCATTTATTTCTACAAGGGCACCTCTGAGGGAATGACAATGACACGTGTATTTCTATTTAAAAGCAGCAGATGAAGACCTCTGTGTACCGAGTGGAATCTATACTCGGCAGAGAATATTCTGTTCAATGATGCCGGTATTTACACCAGAGACAAACGTGTTGATGATTGCGCTCGTAACCCACAGGACAGTGAATGGTCTTATCAGCCCATTATAATCCTACAGTTAACTGAACGCCACAGTATTTCGGCATCTAAATGTTCCTCAGGTAGATTCAACCGAGAAGACAGTTTAAGAGTTGGGGGGCGGGGTGTATATGGACAGATCTGGACTTCAAGATAATGGAAATAATCATAATCATGGAGAAGCTGATCACAAAGACGAGAACATCGATGTTCTCCAGGTCTGATGGGGAACTGGACAGGGTGTCTCTGTACACAGCGGGTATGTTTTATATCTGATGGCACATAGTGGGACGGGGTGGGGAGGGTTTGGTGACTGATGGAGAACTGGACAGGGTGTCTCTGTACACAGCGGGTATGTTTTATATCTGATGGCACACAGTGGGACGGGGTGGGGTGGGTTTGGTGACTGATGGAGAACTGGACAGGGTGTCTCTGTACACAGCGGGTATGTTTTATATCTGATGGCACACAGTGGGACGGGGTGGGGTGGGTTTGGTGACTGATGGAGAACTGGACAGGGTGTCTCTGTACACAGCGGGTATGTTTTATATCTGATGGCACATAGTGGGACGGGGTGGGGAGGGTTTGGTGACTGATGGAGAACTGGACAGGGTGTCTCTGTACACAGCGGGTATGTTTTATATCTGATGGCACACAGTGGGACGGGGTGGGGTGGGTTTGGTGACTGATGGAGAACTGGACAGGGTGTCTCTGTACACAGCGGGTATGTTTTATATCTGATGGCACACAGTGGGACGGGGTGGGGTGGGTTTGGTGTCTGAGCGGACAAAGTGGAGCTGCTGTGTAAAAATAAACTGAAGTCTGCAGGCGGAGACTGGAAGGGTTTTCATGTGTTCCTGGATTCAGAGAACACTGAAGGGAAACCGGATTTAATTGTAGATGAAACAGCAAGTGTGACAGTGAAAAGTGCAGAAAATGCTGGATACATTGATTCCGGAATGCTTGTGGAAAGAGAAAGAGAACCACGGTGAAAGTTTCAAGTTGGAAAATGGGAACCTTTGTGACCGCTGTCATTACAAGTGTGGAAAGCTCGTTGCTCACTTGCTGGTCTCATTGCACATTTTGGTCGAATTACAGAGGGATCTGACGAGGTAATGCCAATGATACTGACGTGTTTGTGTTACATGCCAACAGTATTTGCACCAGCGACTCTGCCGGTGATGTAATTTGTTTGTTCAATAACAATGGATAGAGGTGGGACCTTGTCACTGGAGATCGATCCCCTGTATAAATCAGAGCCTTTTGCAGTACGTCAGCCCAGAGTGTCTTGCCGAGCTGTGGAATTCAGAGCAATCGCGTTCACTGCGTCACTCAAATGGGATATCCAGTAATCTGGCGGATAGAAGAGATTTACTACCCTGTTATTTCAGCCGTTGGAATTCCCGGTAAGCCGCTGTCACTCCTGCAAACGGCAGGAACTGAGAGTTAATTCCGATGTTCCGAAGTGTTTCTCTCGCTACTTGTTTCCACAGTCACCCGCCCAGTCCCCGCATTTCAGTCATGGGCGAAGGCGGCGACAATATTAATCCCATTGTTTTCGTAGCAGGAAGCTCTCCAAGTTGGAGTGATGATGCCTTTTTGATTGAAATCCTCTCCGCTGCCTCGATGTCATGAATAATTGTGAATCGAAATGTCTGCTCAGGAGGACACCGCGCTCTTCTGCATTTGTGGGAACCAGCCGTCCTTCTGTGGTTCTGTCCATAGGAATTGTCTGAGAATTGCGGGACTGGGTGATGGAACAACGTGAATGGCTCATTATATCAGAAATGTGAGCAGACCGAACTGCAGATGTGAACTTCAATTCATTCCGGTGCTGCTCAGAGCCAGTGATGCTGATACTTAAATGCCACCCCTTACTGCGGCCGAGGAAGCATTTCAGCAGCTTGTCAGTCGTCAGTTTTGATAATTCACCCAGATTTGACCCATTTAAAAAACTCGCGGTACGTTCTCAGTCGTCTGCCTTCCACATTTTGAGGGCAGAAAAATAAACACAAGATCTAATCTGATTCTATCACACTGCGGCTCGATTTCCCTGACTAGTCAGTAATTTCTCTGTTTTCCTCCCTCTGTCTTGCAGTTAACCTGGTGGCGATTGTTATCCTGTCCCGAGGAAAGTGCGGTCTCTCCAAATGCATCACTCGCTACCTGCTGGGAATGGCAGCGGCCGATCTCCTGGTCGTTATCTCTGACCCTCTGATAAAGTGGACTGTTTACATATACCTTAGGTTTTCTGTCCTCCGTATGACACCCGTTTGCAGAGTCTCCCGTTGCCTGCTCATAGGAAGCACCGGGGTCTCTGTCTGGCTGACAGTCGCGTTCACCTGCGACAGATTTGTGGCCATTTGTTCCGAAAAGCTGAAAACAAAATATTGCACCGAGAGAACGGCGGCTGTGGTTATCGGGACAGTGAGTGTTCTGGGCTGTTTAGAAAGTGTCCCTTTCCACTTTACAATAGAGCCTTCGATGATAATTAATGGAGTTTCCTATGGCTGTTTGACCAAAGAGAGCTTCTCTACGTCCCCCACTTGGGCCGCACTTCAGATAATTCATCGCGTTTTCATGCCTTGTCTCCCGTTTGTTCTGATTTTATTGTTCAATTCTCTGATAGTTAGACGGATTTTTTCCGCCAATAAAGTCCGGATGGGGCTCCGGGGCCGCAGTATCGGAAAGAATGACAAGGACCCGGAGATGGAGAACCGAAGAAAATCGGTCGTTTTACTATTCAGTACAACCGGTAGTTTTATATTTCTGTGGTTAACACTGCTGGTTTCAGATATTTACGTTCTGATTGCAAACATCGCTCGTTACTCGGACACTGATCCGATTTACATCGCAGACTCCACGGCGACGATGCTGCAGATCCTCAGCTCCTGCACCAACACATGTATTTACGCCGTGACTCAGAGCAAGTTCAGAGAGGAGCTGATGAACGCAGTGAAATACCCGCTGAAACTGATAACCACATTTGTTAAATTATAGAATGACCAGCTGGTTTCGGCAATGGAATTAAATCAATCGTTGTGTTCCTCCATCCGAAATCCACTGTTATGTAGAACCACGGTTAACAACTGTGGGCTCTGAAATGCCCATGTATTTACAGGTGGTATAGTTCATTCGCTGTCTACCCCGTTCAGATGAAATTTGTTCTTTATCAGATTCCTCTCAAACATGGAAAGCTCTCCTCAGCAGTAATTCACCCAGATGGACGCGGTGTCGAACTCGGTAAATGTCGGGGACGTTCCAGTCAGGTCCCGGCCATTTCACTTCCATTCACTCCATTACATCTCATTCTTCGTTTTGGTGATGCTCACAGCGTTTTACTCCGGGATTGTACAGTCATGATGGTTCCGTTCCTTTTCTCCGCCCACTCTGCTGTTTCTCATTCTTCCTGTCAGTGACGCTCACGGTGTTTACAACCCAATCTCTCTGAGGATGCCCTCGATTTCACTAGAAACTTCCACGGTTAATTCTTCTCTAACGCCTCTACACCGGTTTAGATTGAGAAGATTCACCATAAGGAAAACATGATCGGACTGGAACAGAGAGTGTTATATGTGTATTGATTTCTTTTTCAACTCAGTCTCCATCTCCGGACTGCTCTCTCTTTGCCGCTGCACATTTCCGTCTTTACCTCTGTTCACATCCCGTGGCCCCGTGACCATCTGTTTCCTTCCATTGTTCTCTCGTTCTTCCTGAACACACGCCCGTTCTCCTACTGAATAAAGTCAACCTGACTGTACTTAAAATTTTAGAGAACTTCCAAAGCCACAAAAATGTTGTTTGATCTCTCTCACTCACTCTCTCTCTATCTATCTATCTCTCTCTCACTCACTCTGTCTGTCTCTGTCTCTCTCTCTCTCTCTCTCTCTCTCTCTCTCTCTCTCTCTCTCTCTCTCTCTCTCTCTCTCTCTCTCTCTCTCTCTCTCTCTTTCCCTCCCCCTCTCACTGTCTGAGCTCTATCTGAAAGTGTAATCGATTTTTGGGGAAAAGAAACAATGATACTGGAAATCCGAATTCAAATATAAATTACTTGAAACGCTCAGCTTGTAAGATACTGTTTGGTTAAAATATTCATTAATATTTCAGTCATCTGTGCTTACCGTTCATCGTTATACATTGATTTTCTGATGCAGAATTACTTTAAAAGATGTTGTACCGCTTTCTGAAGGAGCATTACTCACCCTGTTCCATTTTCAGTTCCGTCTCACTGATGTCTGTCCTGCAAACGATCAGCTTATACAACACCGGTGATTATTCTGGCTCGGGGCTTGACGGAAGTAAGACTTGACAGGACAGGTAACTTTTCGAGCGCCGATTAGATTGATGCGCCACGCGGCAGTCATTAGTAACTCAACACTTCATCATAAATAAAGTTCCCAATGACACGTAAGGATTATGTCCCATCCCCGGCCACCCCGTGAACACAATGACAGTTCGAATCGCAACGGACTTCATTCCAGTGTAACCCTCAGGCTCGTCCACCACGTGTTCCTCTGGGACAAAACAACATCTGGTTCCACCAAACTGAGAACTCGTTTGTGTGGATGCTGCGGGATATGATGCCCGGTTACAAATCCGCACCGCAAAGTATCAAACACTACACAATATGCGATTAAACGATTGGTTTTTACAATTCATAATTTAACTATATGTTTAGTAAAGAAACAAAATAAAGATAAGGGACTATTCTCATGGCACAGTCTTTTGCGAATTGCTGGAACTCACATTTTTTCAGCTTCTCCGAGCGACTCCGAATTTCGGACCCTCGCTCCTCATTCCACTCCGACCAGTGGACTTCCGACTCTCCATCGCTCCCCAACGAACGGCCGCGAAAAACCTGGCTCCCATACACACAAGAAAGACCAGCATTTCCTCACTGACTAACCCAGGCAAACAAAGCCCCGTTATCTCTAGCCATAACCCAAACATTGCTGCTGCAGAGAAACCGTTACATCAGCAGTGAAACATTGCAGAGGGGCCATTACATTAGCAGTGAAACCTTACAGCGTGTTACACTCTTTTTGGCCAATTTCACTCCCAATCAGACTGAGTGATTTCGGTACTACAAATAACTGTCTGGCAAGATTAAATTACAAGATCATTGCATTCCGGGGGTGGCAATGACCTGGGGTTGACTTCGTTGAGTGAATGCAGCGCATGTTCTTCTGTTGTTGACTGCTGTCTGAGTCCAATCACAAACAAGAGAAAGTCTGCAGATGCTGGAAATCAAAGTAATGGACACAAAATCCTGAAGGAACTCAGAAGATCAGGCAGCATCGGTGTAAAAGTAAAAACACTCGACGTTTCGGACCTAGACCCTTCATCAGGAATTGGACATTTCCACCATAACAGTGTCGGCGACAGATCTTAGAGAACGAGGCATGCCTTTGGCAAATGAGGGTAATTGTACAGAATATGCAATGGGCCGTCTGAGGTCCCCATGTCGTTGTGTTAAGTTGCCACTTGCTGTTCATTCACCAATAATTGGAAAGGAACTGGATAGTCAGATATACCCAAAAGAGGGGCCGTTGAAATAGGGGTGTTCAGAGCATTAAAGGCTGTGTTCAGTCCCTGAGTCCATTGTATTTCGACAGATATGATCGGTAATGAGGCTTCACGAAGAGGAGGCTCCATCATTTGATATTCAGGAATCCAATGTCTACAATAATCGACCATTCCCAAAACGGGAAGCATTTCAGTCTGGCTGCGGGGACGTGGTGTAATAATAAAAGCTGCAATTAGTTCTTTGGCAAGTTGGTCAGTTCCTTGAGTAAGCATGTGTCCCAAATACTGTACAGTGGTCTGGCAAAGCTGCAGATATTGAGGGATACCTTGTGTCCATTTTCAGCCAGGTTTTTTCAACAAAGCAATTAAACGGGGAGGGAAAGAGAATAAGCAGATATTCAGCACCCTGTAAAATTCTACCTACCCCTGGCAACCGGAGGGCGCTAAAATCCCGTGTGACTGCTGCGGCATAAACCGAGGGTCTCTCAGTTTACCCATGATGCAACCTGGTCCGAGTTCACTGTCCATCACTGTCAGTGAAAGCAAACAAATACTGACTGTCCTTGTGTAATGGGATGGAGAAAAAGGCAGAACAAGGTGTGTGACAGAAAAAATACATTCAGATGAGGCTGGAATACGCAGAGAATGACGTCAGTATTGGGTACGACGGGAAGATGAGGTACAACTACCTTGTTAATAGCCCTTAAACATTGCAAAAAATAAATCACTCATTATCACGACCTGGTTTAGGAATTAGTGAAGCAGGAGGAATGCGGGGACTGCAGGTTTGTAGCAGCACTTCCTGATCCAAAGGTGCTTTTATGACAGGTTTCATATCTACTCACCGTCTGCGGTGTCAAATGATATTGCCGCATTGACGGTAGAATAGCATTGGTCTTCAAATACACCGTGTGGTGGGGCGGAATGTATAGGTTCCACCTGATTTTTCTGTGTGTCGCCCACAGTGATGGAGGCGCCTGCCAGAGCAAGAAAGATGCAATATGTTCCGGCAAAGCCGGGGTGGGGGGGGGGGGGGGGGTAGGGGGAGAACAGATCAAACTTGGTTTTAACGATGAAGAAGCAAATATTCTACAACCAGCCTGAGTCGAATGATGCTGTCGGGTAGCATTAGTATTAGACGGAGTTATACACTGGGTCCGAATTAAGTCTGAAGCACGGGTCCCTGTTGTTCAGGGCGTTGCGGGGAGTTTGATGACGATAGTGACATGAGGGTTTAAGTTTGCCAATTTAAATCGCTCATTCTGTTGTTCACTCAAAAAAAAAACCTTCCGCCACTTTATCCTCTGGACCATAATAGTTCCGTCCGGTTCAGGAAGAGTTTCTGCTCTGTCAGTCACGGAAAGGAGCTTCTGGTGAGGCCAGGGTTATGAGAGAGATTTCGGATGGGTAGAGAGATCTGAGTGGGGGAGGAGCCGAGGATTGGATTGAGGAGACACCGGTGGATGGAGGAGAGAGACAGGAACGGTATCGAGACGGTGAGTTGGGAAAGAGACACTGTGAAGAGAGGGCACTCAGTGTGCGGCGGGATGGGAAATAGAGCCTGGGGAAGAGAGAGACGGGGTGTACCGAAAGAGACTGGTCCGAGAATGAGACAGGCAGAGAAACGGGGCAGAGAAAGTCTCCGTAGCCGGGGTGCCTGTGAAGAGGGTGTGTGGGGAAGTGTGTCAAAATCCCGGAAAAAAATGTACAGTGAGGAGCTAGAGGGCTTTCCTTCACGCATTGCATTTTGGGATTACTGTTCCCCCACTGTAAAGTGCTGCCGAAACATATAATCCTTCCCGTCTCGGTGACTCATTCCCTCGACCCCTCTCCTTCCAACTCGCATCCACAATCTCCCACCCTCCAAACCTTCTTCGCCACCATCACTCTCCCTCACTGTCTGACCTCCAACCTCCCTGCACGTGGATGAAATTTCCGAATATAAGTTTTACAGGGCTGTATGTTGCTGTAGCTCAGTGATATTGTAGACTTTCCAGGTGAATATCGTGCTTGGCACTGCTACTCCTTAGAATGATAACAGAGCTACACAAGTGCGATGAGTGTAATCGGATGAGCCACAAATCGCGAGAAGAACATTATGAACTAATTCCACTGTTCTGGGAAGGTCTGGCGCGCTTTTTGCTACTAGATATAAAGACAAGCTTTCCAATTGTACCTCAAAGTTCCACACACGCGGACCCTCCACGACATGAAAGATTCGCTAATTGAAGTCTGGTACTGAATTTCATTCTGAAATAATTTTTGGCAAATTGGCGTAGTCGAGCAGGATTCCGACATAACGGTCGAACGATAGATAAACTGAGGGCAGCAAAGACAAGAACGAGTTCGTCATGACCCTGGCCAATGACAGGAGAAGCTGTGTTCCAAAAGTATTTTGTGCGTGTTGCTTGAATTTCCAGCATCTGCAGATTTCCTCGTGTTTGTATTGTAGGTATGTGATTCCTTTTACAAGTAGCGTGTGCGGTTGGACACAAGGGCGGTGGCACTATCGGGGCCTTTTGAGATAAAAAAATAAATAAATATTTTAAACAAGAAACTGGTAGCGGAGACGGAGACCCTACGTGGGATTATGATTATATAATAACCTGTTTTGATTTATGCAACTTTGTTTATTTGTGCGCAGCTCATCGGTGGATGCTGTCCTTTCTGTCATACGTGGTTGTATGTTGTGTGTGTTGTGTGTGTGTGTGTGCTGTACTTTACACTCTGGGTCGGAGAAACATTGTCGTGTTTGTCGGTGAGCATGTGTGTTGTTAAATGACAGTAAAGTCGACTTGAGTTGAATAAGTGCTGGGGGCAGCTGAGTGACACCGACCTACGAAACAACAACAACAACAAAAAAAATAGACTGACTGTCCAAACCACGTCCAAACAAAAGAAAGGTGAGGAATCTCAAAGTCTCTATCCTCACCTAGACAGCCTGTGCCCAGGCCGGAATCAGGTCTGGGAAAGGTTTTCATGTCAGCAGAAGCTACACGACAGAATCAAACACCCCGACCCCGCCTGATAACTTTCAGGCAACCGAAGCAGAGGGGCAGGAGGGGGACAAACGGCAAGACAAAGAACTATGCAAGGAAAGATGAGCCCATTTTTAGGGCCGCTTCTGAACCGTCGATGTGTCTTAAAAAATGGACATGACTAATTTGCGTATTAGAACAGGAAACGGGGAGAAATAAAAAGAAGCGAATTCAGAACTCGATCCTGTTACATCATGTCTAAAAGATTATGTTTGGCACCACCGCGGTAACTGGGCTGTAGACCCTGTATGAAGTTCGGGCTCTGGGACAAATTTGTGAAATTTATAACTCCGTGCCTGGAAATGTTCAGATGTTCTGAAAGTTGATGTGTGGAACCCACTTGGCCTGAAGTACAAAGCGCGTTTGAATTCCCCAGGGGAATAGAGGGGGAAACGATAATGGTGGATATTCCGTTACCATGGAGACGTGGTTAAAGGGGACCGTGTTCGACTGCCCGTGTGGGGCAGCTTCAGCAGGGTGATTTTGGAGAGGGAACCAGGTGCAGGCAAAAATCTGGAGACAATATAACTGATTTCATTTCCTTTTTCCCTGACACATGGTAGAGTAGACTTGCAGAGAAGCTCTGCTCTGCCATACAGAGAATTGAAAATACATTTGGACTAAGATGTTAACCAACGACAGCTTATCCTGACATGCCAAACTCTGATGCATTTACACTGCACCGCCTGATACACTGAAACATCTCAGCCGAGCAATCACCTTTCCGTGAGTAACAGAGCAGAAACTCTTTCTGTAACTGAACACATCTATTATGGTCCAAAGGACAAAGCGACAGGAGGGTTTTTGAGTGAATATCTGAATGAGCGATTTAAACTGCCAAACGTAACCCCTCATGACACCGCAACCATCAAACCCCCTGCAACTCCTGAACTACTCGGACCCACGCTTCAGACTTTACAGGAGTTAAACCGCACACAGTGTATAACTCCGCCTAATACTAACGCTACTCGAGAACTTCATTCCGCTCAGGCTGGGTTATAATATTTCCTTCTTCATCGTTTAAAGAAAGTTTGACCTGTTTGTTCCTCCTACTTTGCCTGAGCATGTCGTGCACGTGTTGCTTTCGCAGATTTACCTCCCTCCCTGTGGGCGATAAACAAAAATCACGTGAGACTTGTACTTTCCGCCCTACCATACGAAGACCAATGCTATTCTACCCTCTAAACGGCAATACGATTTGCCAGTCGAGGCACTGGAAGGCAGGAAACCCTGTCATAAAAGCGCTTTTCGATCAGAAAGGGTTTGTACCAACCTGCAGTCCCTGTAATTCTCTTGTTTTACCAGTTCCGAAACCAGGTCGTTATAATGAGTGACTTTTTTTTGCAATACTCAAGGCCGATTAGCAAGATAGCATGCCTAGGGTTTACTGATGGCAATTTATCAGAACGACGCGGGGCCGCAGACAACCCAGTGCATAGTGCTCTGCACAATTACCAGCAGTTGTAAGAGGCATGCCTGGGTGTCTAACACCTGTCTCCGACACTACAATTAAAAAACATAGAACATAGAAACCTACAGCCCATTACAGGCCCTTCGGCCCACAATGTTGTGCCCACCATGAAACCCACTCTAGAAACTGCCTTGGATTTCCCTGGTGAACAGACCTCTACTTTTCAAAGTTCCATGTACCTGTCTAAGAGGCTCTTAAAGACCCTATTGTATTCGCTTCCATCACCGTCGCCGGCAGTGTTTTCCACGCACCCAACACTCTCTGTGTGAAAACTGAACTCTCACATTCCCTCGGTACCTATTCCCAAGCACCTTAAAAGTATACCCCGCGTATTAGTCATTTTGTCCCTGGGAATAAAAGCCACGGGTTATCGACACGATCAATGCCGCTCATCCCCTTATACATATAATTATGGTAGAAACGTCCGATCCTATTAAATGGGATCTCCCTGATGAAGTGTGTCGGCCCGGAACATTGACTGTTTACTCTTTTGCATAGATTCTGCCCGGCTTGCTGAGCTCCTTAGGATTGTGTGGGTATTACTTTGATTTCCAGCGTCTGCAGATGTTCTCCAGTTTGCGATTAGACTGGGACAACCTGCGCTGAGACACGAGGAAAAATTATCCTCAGTTTATTACCAACTCCGGAATGCGATGGTCTTGTCATTTAATCTTGCCAGGCATTTATGTTGTAGTCTTTAAGCCACTCAGTCTGATTGGGAGTTAAATTGGCCAAGACTAGAATGACGTCGCTTGGGATTCACGCTGCTCTGGTGTTCAAGGTGGCCAGAGATGGGACAAAATCCTTAATTATCACTAGAAACATTATTTATGATAAAGCGTTGAGTTTGTAATACCTGACAAGAACCGGAAGGTAGATTACTATCTAAATGGAGTCAAGTTAGGAAAAGAGGAAGTACAACGAGATCTAGGTGTTCTTGTACATCGATCAATGAAAGCAAGCATGCAGGTACAGCAGGCAGTGAAGAAAGCTAATGGCATGCTGGCCTTTATAACAAGAGGAATTGAGTATAGGAGTAAAGAGGTCCTTCTGCAGTTGTACAGGACCCCTCTGAGACCCCACCTGGAGTATTGTGTGCAGTTTTGCTGTCCAAACGTGAGGAAGGACATTCTTGCTATTGAGGGAGTGCAGCGTAGGTTCACAAGTTTAATTCCCGGAATGGCGGGACTGTCATGTGTTGAAAGATTGGAGCGACTGTGCTTGTATACACTGGAATTTAGAAGGATGAGAGGGGATCGGATTGAAACATATAAGATTATTAAGGGATTGGTCACGCTGGAGGCAGGAAGCATGCTCCCGCTGATGGGTGAGTCCAGAACTCGAGGCCACAGTTTATGAATTTGGGGTAGGCCATTTAGAACAGTGATGCGGAAAAAGTTTTTCACCCAGGTATGTGTGGATATGTGGAATGCTCTGCCCCAGAACGCAATGGAGGCCAAGACTCTGGATGCTTTCAAGAGAGGGTCAGATAGAGCTCTTATAGATAGCGGGGTCAAGGGATATGGGGAGAAGGCAGGAACGGGGTACTGATTGTGTATGATCAGCCATGATCACAGTGAATGGCAGTGCTGGCTAGAAGGGCCAAATGGCCTACTCCGGTACATACTGTCTATTGTCCATTGTCTGGCACGAGGTGCATAAATCTATTGTGCGCTGGAAAAGATATCTGTTGTGTCGACTCTTACTTCCGTCAACTCCGGGCGAGGAGAATCACCAGTGCTGTATAACGCTGATCGGTAGCAGGACAGACATCAGTGAGACGGAACTGGAAATGGAACAGAGTGAGTAATGTTCCGTCAGAAAGCGGTAAAACATCTTTTAAAGTAATTTTAATTTGTATTTCCAGTATCATTCTTTTATTTTTCATACGGCGATAAAACCTTCCAGGTAGAGCTCAGTTAGTTCGAGAGAGAGATAAAAAAGAAATAATTTTCTCCTGTTGTTTTGAAAGTTCATTAAATTTCAGCGTGCATTTATTATCAATATAAATATATGTTCCTGCTATGAGATTTACTTTACGCGACCGGACGGAAGTTGTGGTCAGGGAGAAACTGAGAACAGAGAGAAACAGAGGGAAACAAACAAACCGTCACGGGGTCCTGGCATGTAAACAGAAATAAAGCCGGAGAGATGCGAGGACAACGAGGGAGCAGGTCGGAGATGGAGATGGAGTTAAATAAAGAGGAAAAAAAAAACACACGGTATGTTTCAGCCCGATGATGTCTCCCTCGCGGTGAAAATCACTCGTCTGCAATGAGATTAAATTTTATTCCGAATGGGATCGGACGTGTGGACAGAGAGAAACAGGGAACAGAGGAAACAGAATTTCACGGGACCTCAGGATGTGAACGGAGATAAAGAGGTAGAAACGAAAGGACAAAGCGGAGCAGTCTGATCACGTTCCCCTCACCGGCGTGGGGGAAGGAGTGAGCGAGGACAACGTGAGAGATATTGGGATAAAACACCGTGGGCGTCACTGAAAAGGATGAATCAGAAACAACGGAGAGAATGGAGAAAAGGGAGAGGATGCTTCCTAACTGGACCAACCCAGTGTAAAACGCTGTCAGATGTAATGGAGATTATTAAAATAAAGCGGGCGGTACCTGACTATAGACCCTCCATCGGGGTGAATTACAGCTGACGTGACCGCTACATATTACATATTTGATGAAGGACACATTTCACCCGTAAGGGGTAAACAGCGAGTGAAATATATCATCACAAAACGCATGCGTATTTCAGAGCGCTCAGTTGTTACCCGTGGTTCCACATATCGGCACGTGGATAGATTATGGAGGAAACATGGTGTTGTAGCGGCGGGCAACGCGCAGCGCTGAAATTACGACACGGAGTCGGTAAACTGCAACCACGGAATGAGTTTATTTCACAAACACAGTCTTGCTTAAAAGCCTGTCTCCCCCCACTCGATACTTGGAGAGAAACTCCCTGAGGCTATGTATCTTTGTCTCTGGCTCTGGCTAATTGTCAGCCGGTTCGAGTGTGCTAGTAATTGGGTCGCCACAGTGTTTGATTGATATCTCCGGCAGAAACCAACGAGTCGCTCTATGATTTAAGGAATTTGGGTAACAGTTTCAGCGGGTATTTCACCGCGTTCTTCAGCTCCTCTCTGAACTTGCTCTGAGTCACGGCGTAAATACATGTGTTGGTGCAGGAGCTGACGATCTGCAGCATCGTTGCCGTGGAGTCTGCGATATAAATCGGATCAGTGTCCGAGTAACGAGGGATATTTACAATCAGTACGTAGATATCAAAAACCACCAGTGTTATCCACAGAAATATAAAACTACCGGTTATACTGAATAGTAAAACGATCGATTTCCTTCGGTTCTCCATCTCCGGGTCCTTGTAATTCTTTCCGATGCTGCGGCCCCGGAGCCCCATCCGGACTTTATTGGCGGACAAAATCCGCCTAACTGTCAGAGCATTGAACAATAACATCAGAACAAACGGGAGACATGGCATGAAAATGCGATGTATCATAAGAAGTACAACCCACGAGGGAGACGTAATGTAGCACTCTTTGGTGACACAGCCATAGGAAACTCCATCAATTATCGCCAAAGGCTCCAATGTGAAGTAGAAAGGGACACTTTCTAAACAGCCCAGAACACTCACTGTCCCGATAACCACAGCCGCCGTTCTTTCGGTGCAATATTTTGTTTTCAGCTTTTCACAACAAATGGCCACAAATCTGTCACAGGTGAACGCGACTGTCAGCCAGACAGAGACCCCGGTGCTTCCTATGAGCAGGCAACGGGAGACCCTGCAAACGGGAGTTCGATGGAGGAAGGAAGTCCAAAAGTACATGAGAGCTGTCCACTTCAGCAGAGGGTCTGAGATAACGACCAAGAGATCGGCCGCTGCCATTCCCAGCAGGTAGCGTGTGATGCATTTGGAGAGACCACACTTTCCTCGGGACAGGATAACAATCGCCACCAGGTTCACTGCAAGAGAGAGGGAGGGAAACAAAGAAATTACTGACCTGCCAGGGCACAAGAACAACATTATTATTATTAGACTTCTTCTTGTGTTTTTTCTCTGCTTCAAATGGTGGGAAATGGACCCACAACATATGAACCCGCTGACAGTGTGCAATATCGGCATGACAGAGAACTCTCCGCGAGTTTTGTAAATGGGTTCAATCTGGGTGAATTCCCAAACCGACCAGATGACAGCTGGTTAAACGCTTCCTGGCCGCAGTAAGGAATGGGTATGATACACCAACGTCACTGGTCTGAGCCGCACAGGAATGAAATGAAATCCACATCGGCGGTTCCCTCTGGTCATATTTCTAACATAAATGAGCCATTCGCGTTGTTCCATCACCCAGTCAGGCTATTCACAGACGATCCATACGGACAGAACAGATGGTCGTCTGGCTCCCACGGATGCTGTGTAGTCCGGTGTCCTCCTGTGCAGACATTTCGATTCACAATTATTCCATGATATCGAGCCAGCGGAGAGGATTTCAGTCAAAGGCAGCATCTCGGCGCCAATATGGAGCGCTTCCTGCTGCGAAAGCAATGGTATTAATATTGTCAGCGCCTTCCGCCCATGACTGAAATGCGGGGACTGGGCGGGTGGCTGTGGAAACAAGTAGCGAGAGAAACACTTCAGAACATCGGAATTAACTCTCAGTTTCTGCCGTTTGCAGGTGTAACAGCGGCTTACCGGGAATTCCAACGGCTGAAATAACAGGGTAGTAAATTTCTTCTATCCGCCAGATTACTGGATATCCCATTTGAGTGACGCAGTGAACGCGATTGCTCTGAATTCCACAGCTCGGCAAGACACTCTGGGCTGACGTACTGCAACAGGCTCTGATTTATACAGGGGATCGATCTCCAGTGACAAGGTCCCACCTCTGACCATTGTTATTGAACAAACAAATTACATCACCGGCAGTGTCTCAGGTGTGAATGCTGTGGGGATGGAACACGAACACGTCAATATCATTGACATTACCTCAGTCAGATCCCTCTGTGTAATTTAACCAAATTGTGCAATGAGACCAGTAAGTGAGCAATGAACAGCTTCATTTACAACATTCCACAGTTGTATTGTCAGCGGTCACGACTGTCCCCATTTTCCAACCTGAAACTTACACTGTGATTCTTTTTCCACAAGCATTCCGGAATCGAGGTTTCCCGCATTTTCGGCACTTTTCGCTGTCACTTCTGTTGTTTCGGCGACAAATAGATCCGGTTTCCGCTCAGTGTGCTCTGGATCCAGGGACACATGAAAACCCCTCCCAGTCTCCTCCTGCAGACTTTACTGTAAAGATATTCACATTTTCTTTGTTCAGCAGATCCACTTTGGCAAACCAGTCACCATACCCACCCCATCCCTTCCCACAAACTGCTACCAAATATAAAGCATAACCGCTGTATACACAGACACTCTGTCCAGTTCTCCATCAGCCCTGGAAAACATCCATGTTTACTTCATTTTGATCAGCTTCCCCTGGATAATGTTTATCTCTGAAACTCTGAAGCTTGGAGATTTTTGCGGTCCTCTCAATCTCTCAAACTATTTTATCCACATCAGTAGTATCTGTGTGTGTGTGTGTGTGTGTGTGTGTGTGTGTGTGTGTGTGTGTGTGTGTGTGTGTGTGTGTGTGTGTGTGTGTGTGTGTGTGTGTGTGTGTGTGTGTGTGTGTGTGTGTGTGTGTCGGTGTGTGTGTGTACCATTTATATATTTTATAATGATATGTATAAAATTCCCTACGCGTGCCGTAGAGTTTGAAACCTCCTGAGGAAAAGTTAGATTCTGATATACTGTGGCATTCACTTAGCTGTAGGAATATAATGGGCTTATAAGGCTGCCATTCACTGCCCTGTGCGTTACGAGAACAACCATCGACATGTTTCTCCTTGGCGTCATTACCGGCATATTTTAATAAAATACTTTCTCTCATGTAAAGATTTCATTTCATTCCTATTTGATCATGGTTTTAAATACAAATGCCCGTGTCCTTGGCATTTCCTTTGAAGTGCCTTTCGCAGGACACTCATATAAGGACATATTAAAAAGTATTATCAGCACACTGTCACACACGCACACACACACACACACACACACACAGACAAACACACACACACATACAAATACACAGAGACACTCTTAGACACAAACAATCATACACAAGTATACACACACACACAGGTACACTTCCACGCACACACACAGACACACTCTCTCACATGCACACACAGCTGCACACAGATGAAATCTCTCACATCAACAAACCTACACATGAACAGATACACTCTTTCTCACACACATACACACAGGTGCACTCACACTCACACACACACAGACCCTCTCTCTTTCACACACACACACACACACACACACACACACACACACACACACACACACACACACACACACACACACACACACACACACACACACACACACACACACAGTGTGAGCCGATGCATTTCATTCTGTACCTACCAGTTTCTCCTACAGGTTGAGAGTGTGGGTTTCATTCTGTATCGCTCAGTCTCTGTTACAGTGTGAGAGTGAATGTTTCATTCTGTATCTGTCAGTCTCTCTTACAGTGTGTGAGTGTGAGTTTTATGGTATCTATCAGTCTCTGTTACAGTGTGACAGTGTGGAGTTCATTCTGTATCTGTCAGTCTCTGCTACAGTGTGAGAGTGTGGGTTTCATTCTGTGTCTGTCAGTCTCTGTTACAGTGTGAGAGTGTGGGTTTCATTCTGTATCTCTCAGTCTCTGCTACAGTGTGTGAGTGTGGGTTTCATTCTGTATCTGTCAGTCTCTGTTACAGTATGAGAGTGTGGAGTTCATTCTGTATCTGTCAGTCTCTACTACAGTGTGAGAGTGTGGGTTTCATTCTGTACCTGTCAGTCTCTGCTACAGTGTGAGAGTGTGGGTTTCATTCTGTATCTGTCAGTCTCTGCTATAGTGTGAGAGTGTGGATTTATTTCTGTATCTCACATCCTCTGCTACATTGTGAGAGTGTCGGGTTCATTTTGTATCTGTCAGTCTCTGATCGAGCATTAAGTGTGTCCTCTCAGTCCTGTACTCGGAAACCACTGATTAAGTGGGAGCGGGTGTATTTTTTTTCCTACTTTCTCAAATCTAGTAACTGCTCTTGAAATAGCTGCTGTCTTCCCTGAGCTCTTCTTGGAACAAGTCTCTCCTGCAGTTGTTTCATGTTATAATTTTCTGATAGAGAGATCACTGATGGATAATGGCGGTTGTATTGAGCAGTACATTCCGGATAATAGAGTCATAGGGCAGAGAGACCATTCGGCCCGGCATCATTCTGCATGCCATTTCTCACTCAACCAGATACCGCCAATCGAACAGCACCTGATCTGTAATTTTCTATGGCTTGGCAACGAAGTTACTTCAATGGTGAATGAAATTAAACACTTTAGATAAATGTTGTAATTTAATGTATAAGTGCGTAAGTGAAATCATGAATTGATAGCGATAAAACCCACAGAGGCAGAATGTTTCATGTTCTAGCAGCATGTATATCAATAGATGTCCCTCAACAATTCTAAATTGCTTCCTTCACCGAGTATCTCTTAAGTTTTGTCGATTATTAATGTGCACAACTGTGTGAGTTTGTTCCAGTGATGTCCCACTCGTAAATAATGTACTATTCATTTTGATTTTCTTATGTGAGCTTCAGACTGGTCTGTATCGAGCCATCCATGTTTTCTTGATAAAATAGTCAGCCTTTTTCTATGTGGTACTGAGAGAGTTTGTGGGTAGGAATGTGAGGGAAACTCAGGTTTCACATTTGGAATAATCCAATGCTTCACATTGCAACATGCGGCTCACTGATGAAATGCTAAGAGACTGCTGTCATCGCTCAGGCAAAAAGAAAAACACCCCAGCCCGCCCCACTATATGCCACCAGATATAAAGCATCCACGCTGTGCACACAGACACTCTGTCGAGTTCTCCATCAGCCCTGGACGACATCAATGTTTACTTCATTTTGATTCGCCTCCCCTGTGTAGTATTTATTTTCGATTCCTTGAAGTCTTTAGCTGTGCACGGATCTCTCCATCTCCTAAATTATCTTCTCCACATTTGTAGTATCTGTGTGTGTGTGTGTGTGTGTGTGTGTGTGTGTGTGTGTGTGGTTGTGTGTGTGTGTGTGTGTGTGTGTGTGTGTGTGTGTGTGTGTGTGTGCGTGGTTACGTGTATTTGTGTGTGTCTGTGTGTTTATTTGTTTGTTCGTGCGTGCATGTGTGTGTGAGTGTGTGGGAGCGTGTATTTATATGCGAGCGTGTGTGCTGATATACCTCTTATATGTCTTATAAAGGATATGGATAACATTTCCTACTCGTGCTGTAGTTTTTTAAACAGTAAGATAACGGAAAAAAAAAGCCGCTGTTGAATCCACCTGACGAACAGTTAGATGCTGAAATACTTTGAACGTCAATTGCCTATAGAAATATAATGGCCTGATAATCTCTGTGGGTTACGAGCAAAGCCGTCAATGCGTTTGACTCTGGTGTGAATACTGGCATGATATTTGTTGTCATTTATAGATTAAATTCCATAAACAGATATCTTCATCTCCTGCCTTAACATAAAATATCTATGTATTTCGGATTACCTGCGCAGTGCCCTGATAGAAATAAATGCAGGGTCACCATATAATGTCACACACCAAATCAATTCAATTTAGAACCCTTTTTTTACCACACAGACACACACTCACACACGCACACACACACACACTCCCACACTTTCTCTATATCTCTCGCTCACACGCTCTTCCTCCATCTCTCTCTCTATCTCACTGTCTCCCTCTTTCTCTCTCTCTCTCTCTCTCTCTCGTCTCTCTCTCTCCTCTCTCTCTCTCTCTCTCTCTCTCTCTCTCTCCTCTCTCTCTCTCTCTCTCTCTCTCTCTTCTCTCTCTCTCTCTCTCTCTCTCTCTCTCTCTCTCTCTCTCCTGTTCTCGATGGATGAACTAACTTTTTTGCGGAATTTTCAGAAGGCATTTTATAAGGTCCCACATAGAAGATTGGTGGATAAAATCAAAGCTCAGGGCATCGGGGGGAAGTCATTGACATGGATAGAAAACTGGTTGGCAGATAGAAAGCAAAGGGTAGCGGTGAATGGGTGTTTATCGGAATGGCTGGTGGTGACTAGTGGGGGTGCCAAATGGCTTGGTATTGGGACCACAGCTGTTTACCATTTACGTTAACGATTTGGATGAAGGCATAAAAAATAACATCAGCATATTTGCTGATGATACTAAGCTGGGTGGCAGTGTGGCATGTGATGAGGATGTTAGGAGAATTCAGGGTGACTTGGATAGGCCTGCGTGAGTGGGCAGATACTTGGCAGATGGCGTTTAATCATTCTGCATGCCATTTCTCATTCAACCAGTTACCGTCAATTTGTGAAATTTATAACTCCTTGCCTGGAAATGTTGAGATGTTCTGAAAACTTATGTGCGGAACCCACTTGGCCTGAAGTACAAAGCGCGTTTGAATTCCCCAGAGGAATGGAGGGGGAAACGATAATGATGGATATTCCGTTACCATGGGGACGTGGTTAAAGGGGACCGTGCTCGGCTGCCCGTGTGGGACAATCGGTCAGCAGAGTGATTTTGGAGAGGGAACCTGGTGCAGGCAAAAATCAGAAGACAATATAACTGACTTCATTTCCCGTTTCCCTGACACATGATAGAATTGCAGAACAACTCTGCGCTGCCAAACACAGAATTCAAAAAAACACTTGGACTAAGATGTTAACCAACGACAGCTTATCCTGACATGCCGACCTCTGAAGCATTTCCATCGCACCGCCCGATAAACCGAAACATCTCAGCCGAGCGATCACCAGAAGCTCCTTTCTGTGCGTAACAGAGCAGAAACTCTTACTTTAACCGGACTCATCTATTATGGTCCAATGGACAAAGTGGCAGTAGGGTTTTTGAGTGAACAACAGAATCAACGAGTTGAATTGCCAAACTCAACCCCTCATGTCACTATAGTCAGAAAAGACTGCAACTTCTCAACTACTCGGACCCGTGCTTCAGACTTTACAGGAGTTAAACCGCACACAGTGTCTAACTCTGCCTAATACTAACGCTGCTCTACAACTCCATTCCGCTCAGGCTGGATGCACAATATTTCCTTCTTCATCGTTAAAACAAAGTTTGTCATCTTTGCTCCCCCTGCTTTGCCTGAGCATGTCGTACACGCGTGGCTTTCGACGGCACCTCCCTCTCGGTGGGCGATAAACACACATCACGAGGGACTTGTACATTCCGCCCCACCACACGAAGACCATAGAAACATAGAAAATAGGTGCAGGAGTAGGCCATTCGGCCCGACGAGCCTGCACCGCCATTCAGTCTGATCATGGCTGATCATCCAACTCAGAACCCTGTACCTGCTTTCTCTCCATACCCCCTGATCCCTTTAGCCACAATGGCCATGTCTAACTTCCTCAAATATAGCCAATGAACCGGCCTCAACTGTTTCCGGTGGCAGAGAATTCCACAGATTCGCCACTCTTTGTGTGAACAGGTTTTTACTCATCTCGGTCCTAAAAGTCTTCCCGTTTATCCTTAATCTGTGATCCCCTCGTTCTGGACTTCTCCAACATCGGAAACAATCTTCCTGCATCTAGCCTGTCCAATCCCTTTGGAATGTTATACGTTTCAATAAGATCCCCCATCAATCTTCTAAATTCCAGCGAGTATAAGCCTAGTCGATCCAGTCTTTCTTCATATGAAAGTCCTGCCATCCCAGGAATCAATCTGGTGAACCTTCTTTGTACTCCCTCTATGGCAAGAATGTCTTTCCTCGTGCTTTTATATACACGACAGATCATGTATACGGCTACATGATTTGTCACTGGAGGCAATGTAAAGCATGAAACCTGTCATAAAGCACTATTCGATCAGGAAGGGCTTGTATCAACCTGCAGTCCCGGTAATTCTCTTAGTTTACCAGTTCCAAAAACAGGTCGTGATAATGAGTGACTTTTTTTGCAATACTTAAGGGCGATTAGCAGGATAGCATGTCAAGGGTTTACTGATGGCAATTTATCAGAACGACACGGGACCGCAGACAACCCAGTGCATTGTGCTCTGCACAATTACCAGCAGTTGTGAGAGGCATACCTAGGTGTCTAACATCATCATCTGTCGCCGATACTACAATTAAAAAACATAGAACATAGAAACCTACAGTCCATTACAGGCCCTTCGGCCCACAATGTTGTGCCTACCATGAAACCCACTCTAGAAACTGCCTTGGATTTCCCCAGTGCATAGACCTCTACTTCTCAAAGTTCCATGTACCTGTCTAAGAGGCTCTTAAACACCCTATTGTATTCGCTTCCATCACCGCCGCCGGCAGTGTTTTCCACGCACCCAACACTGTCCGTGTGAAAACTGAACTCTGACATTCCCTCGGTACCAATTTCCAAGCCTTAAAAGCATACCCCGCGTATTAGCCATTTTGTCGCTGGGAAAAAGAGCCACGGGTTATCCACACGATCAACGCTGCTCATCATCTTATACATATAATTATGCTAGAAACGTCCGCTCCTATTAAATGGGATCTCCCTGATGAAGTGTGTCGGCCCGGAACATTGACTGTTTACTCTTTTGCATAGATTCTGCCCGGCTTGCTGAGCTCCTTATGATTGTATGGGTATTACTTTGATTTCCAGCTTCTGCAGATGTTCCCCAGTTTGCGATTAGACTTGGACAACAGTCAACAACATTGGAAACTGCGCTGCCTTCACGAGGCAAAATTAGCCCCAGGTCATTACCAACTCCGGAATGCGATGGTTTTGTCATTTAATCTTGCCAGGCAATTATGTTGTAGTCTTTAAGCCACTCAATGTGATTGGGAGTTAAATTAGCCAAGACTAGAAAGTCGTCGCTTGGGATTCACGCTGCTTTTGTGCTAACGGTGGCCGGAGATTGGACATAATCCTTACGTATCATATAAACCATATACCATATAACAATTACAGCACGGAAACAGGCCATTCCGGCCCTCCTAGTCCGTGCCGAACTCTTAATCTCACCTAGTCCCACCTACCCGCACTCAGCCCATAACCCTCCACTCCTTTCCTGTCCATATACCTATCCAATTTTACCTTAAATGACACAACAGAACTGGCCTCTACTACTTCTACAGGAAGCTCATTCCACACAGCTATCACTCTCTGAGTAAAGAAATACCCCCTCGTGTTTCCCTTAAACTTTTGCCCCCTAAATCTCAAATCATGTCCTCTCGTTTGAATCTCCCCTACTCTCAATGGAAACAGCCTATTCACGTCAACTCTATCTATCCCTCTCAACATTTTAAATACCTCGATCAAATCCCCCCTCAACCTTCTACGCTCCAATGAATAGAGACCTAACTTGTTCAACCTTTCTCTGTAGCTTAAGTGCTGAAACCCAGGTAACATCCTAGTAAATCGTCTCTGCACTCTCTCTAATTTATTGATATCTTTCCTATAATTCGGTGACCAGAACTCGAAACATTATTTATGATAAAGCGTTGAGTTAGTATTATCTGGCGTGAGATACAGAAATCTATTCTGCGCTCGAAAAGGTATCTGTCGTGTCGACTCCTGCTTCCGTCAACCGCGGGCGAGGAGAATCACCGGTGTTGTATAACGCTGATCGTGGCAGGACAGACATCAGTGAGACGGAACTGGAAATGCAACAGAGTGAGTAATGCTCCGTCAGAAAGCGGTACAACATCTTTAAAAGTAATTTTAATTCGGATTTCCGGTATCATTCTTTTATTTTTCATACATCGATAAAACTTCCAGGTAGAGCTCAGTTAGTCGAGAGAGAAAAAAATAAACAAAAAACTTTTTCCTGTTGCTCTTGAAGTTCATTAAATTTCAGCGTACTTTGATGATCAATGAGATTTGCTTTGCTCAGTACGCGACCGGACGGAAGTTGTGGTCAGAGAGAAAGAGAACAGAGGGAAACAGAGGGAAAGAATCAGACTGTGACGGAGCCTCAGGATGTGAACAGAGATAAAGCCGGAGAGATGCGGGGACAACGAGGGAGCTGGTCGGAGATGGAGATGGAGTTGAAAAAGAAGGAAAAGAACGCATGTTCCAGCCCGATCATGTTTCCCTCACGGTGAAACTCACTCGTCTACAATGAGATTAGATTTTGTTCAGAACGGGACCGGACTTGTGGACAGAGAGAAACAGGGAACAGAGGAAACAGATTTTCACGGGACCACAGAATGTGAACGGAGATAAAGAGGCAGATAGGAAAGGACAAAGCGGAGCAGTCCGGAGATGGAAAAGGAGTTGGAAAAGGAAAGAAAACACACACACACACACACACACACACACACACACACACACACACACACACACACACACACACACACACACACACACACACACACACACACACACACACACACACACACACCTCCGCTATGTTTCAGTCTGATCACGCTCCCCTCACCGGTGTGGGGGAAGGAGTGAGCGAGGACAACGTGAGAGATATTGGGAGTAAAACACCGTGAGCGTCACTGAAAAGGAAGAATCAGAAACAGCGGAGAGAATAGAGAAAAGGGAGAGGATTCTTCCTAACTGGACCAACCCAGAGTAAAACGCTGTCAGATGTAAGGGAGTTTATTAAAATCAAACGGGCAGGATCTGACTATAGACCCTCCATCGGGGTGAATTACAGCTGAGGTGACCGCTACAAATTACATATTTGATGAAGGACACATTTCACCCGTACGGGGTAAACTGCGAGTGAAATATATCATCACAAAACGCATGCGTATTTCAGAGCGCTCAGTTGTTATCCTGGTTCCACATATCGGCAAGTGGATAGATTATGGAGGAAACATGGTGTTTGACTGAAATCTCCGGCAGAAACCAACAAGTGGCTCTATGTTTTAAGGCATTTGGTTAACAGTTTTAGCGGGTATTTCACCGCGTTCTTGAGCTCCTCTCTGAACTTGCTCTGAGTCACGGCGTAAATACATGTGTTGGTGCAGGAGCTGAGGATCTGCAGCATCGTCGCCGTGGATTCTGCGATATAAATCGGATCCGTGTCCGTGTAACGAGGGATGTTTGCAATCAGAACGTAAATATCAAAAACCAGCAGTGTTAACCACAGAAATATAAAACTACCGGTTATACTGAATAGTAAAACCACCGATTTCCTTCGGTTCTCCATCTCCGGGTCCTTGTCATTCTTTCCGTTGCTGCGGCCCCGGAGCCCCATCCGGACTTTATTAGCGGACAAAATTCGTCTGACCGTCAGAGTATTGAACAATAAAATCAGAACAAACGGGAGACAAGGCATGAAAATGCGATGAATCATAAGAAGTGTGGACCACGAGGGAGATGTATAGAAGCTCTCTTTGGTGATACAGCCATAGAAAACTCCATCAATTATCATCAAAGGCTCTGTTGTAAAGTAGAAAGGGATACTTTCTAAACAGCCCAGAACACTCACTGTTCCGATAACCACAGCCGCCGTTCTTTCGGTGCAATATTTCGTTTTCAGCTTTTCACAACAAATGGCTACAAATCTGTCACAGGTGAACGCGACTGTCAGCCAGACAGAGACCCCGGTGCTTCCTATGAGCAGGCAAATAACAATCCTACAAACGGAAGTCCAATAGAGGAAGGAAGACCGAAAGTATATGAGAACAGTCCAGTTCAGCAGAGGGTCAGAGATAACGACCAGGAGATCGGCCGCTGCCATTCCCAGCAGGTAGCGAGTGATGCATTTGGAGAGACCGCACTTTCCTCGGGACAGGATAACAATCGCCACCAGGTTAACTGCAAGAGAGAGGGAGGGAAACAGAGAAATTACTGACCTGTCAGGGCAATAGAACAAAATTATTATTATTAGACTTGATCTTGTTTTATTTTTCTGTTTCAAATGGTGGATACTGGACCCAGAACATATGAACCCGCTGACAGTGTGCAATATCGGCGTGACCGAGAACTCTCCGCGAGTTTTGTAAATGGGTTCAATCTGGTTGAATTCCCAAACCGACCAGATGACAGCTGGTTAAACGCTTCCTGGCCGCAGTAAGGAATGGGTCTGATATACCAACGTCACTGGTCTGAGCAGCACAGAAATGAAATGAAATCCACATCGGAGGTTCCCTCTGCTCATATTTCTAACATAAATGAGCCATTCGCGTTGTTCCATCACCCAGTCAGGCAATTTACAGTCGATTCATACGGACAGAACAGAAGGTCGGCTGGCTCCCACGGATGCAGTGTAGCCCGGTGTCCCCCTGTGCAGACATTTTGATTCACAATTATTACATGATATCGAGCCAGCGGAGAGGATTTCAGTCAAAGACAGCATCTCGGCTCCAGTATGGAGCGCTGCCTGCTACGAAAACAATGGGATTAATATTGTCAGCGCCTTCCGCCCATGACTGAAATGCGGGGTCTGGACAGGTGGCTGTGGAAACAAGTAGCGAGAGAAACACTTCAGAAAACCAGAATTAACTCTCAGTTCCTGCCGTTTGCAGGCGTGACAGCGGCTTACCGGGAATTCCAACGGCTGAAATAACAGGGCAGTAAATCTCTTCTATCCGCCAGATTACTGGATATCCCATTTGAGTGACGCAGTGAACGCTATTGCTCTGAATTCCACAGCTCGGCAAGACACTCTGGGCTGACGTACTCCAACAGTCTCTGATTTATACAGGGGATCGATCTCCAGTGACAAGGTCCCACCTCCCACCATTGTTACTGAACAAACAAATTACATCACCGGCAGTGTCTCAGGTGCAAATACTGTTGGTATGTAACACGAACACGTCAATGCCATTGGCATTACCTCAGTCAGATCCCTCTGTGCAATTTGACCAAAACGTGTAATGAGACCAGTAAGTGAACAATGAGCCGCCCTATTTACAACTTTTCATAGTTGTATTGGCAGCGGTCACGACTGTTCGTATTTTCCAAACAGAAACTTTCACTGTGGTTCCACCATTTTCTGCCGCTTTTCACTGTCACGCCCGCTGTTTCATCTACAAATAAATCCGCTTTTCCCTCAGTGTGCTCTGGATCCAGGGACAGATGAACACTCCTCCCAGTCTCCTCCTGCAGACTTTGGTTTAAATCTTCCACATTTTTTAAAATTCAGCTGCTCCACCCCGTCACGCTATGTGCCTCCAGATATAAAACATCCCCGCTGTGTACACGGATACTCTGTCCAGTTCTCCATCAGCCCTGGACGACATCGATGTTGAAGTCATTTTTATCAGGTTCCCAGTACAATATATATTCTCGATATCTTGAAGCTCAGAGCTGTCCACGGATCTCTCCATCCCTCCATCTCTTAAACTATCTTCTCTACGTGTGTGTGTGTGTGTGTGTGTGTGTGTGTGTGTGTGTGTGTGTGTGTGTGTGTGTGTGTGTGTGTTTGCTTGAGTCTGTACATCTGTGTGTTTATGTGTAGATGTGTATGTATGTCTGTGTGTATATCTGTGTGAGTGTGTATCTCTGTGTGTATGCATATGTGTGAATGTGTGTGTGTGTGTGTTTGCTTGAGTCTGTACATCTGTGTGTTTATGTGTAGATGTGTATGTATGTCTGTGTGTATATTTGTGTGAGTGTGTATCTCTGTGTGTATGCATATGTGTGAATGTGTGAATGTGTGTGTGTGTATGTGTGTGTGTGTGTGTGTGTGTGTGTGTGTGTGCGTGTGTGTGTGTGTGTGTGTGTGTGTGTGTGTGTGTGTGTGTGTGTGTGTGTGTGTGCGTGGGCGGCGTGTGTGGATAAGGAGTCGGTCTAGTGATCTGAAGATCGCTGTTTCGATCTTAGCTGCGTGTGTATCCTTGAGCAAGGCACTTAACAACACATTGCTCTGCCACGTCACCGGTGCCAAGCTGTATGGGTCCTAATGCCCTGCTCTTCGACAACATCGGTGGCGTGAAGAGGGGAGACTTGCAGCATGGGCAACTGCCGGTCTCCCATACAAACTTGCGAAGGCCTCAGTCAACATCGAAAATCGATGGACATCTCCTTGAGCCAGTGTGCAAAGGTGGGTGGAGTAGTAGACTTCCAGGTCAGAAGAATAAGTTTCTTAGTCACCACCATTCCTAGATGCAGAGCAATCCGCATGTCGTGCGGCAACTCAAGAGTCAGTGCAGAGCATCCAAAGATGGCGAGGTCGTGATTCGGCTGAATGTCTCTACAAGAGGCTTTTGAGAGCCACTCAAAAATTGCAGTGCAAAAGTTGTATAATGTAGGGCAAAACCAGAAAAGATGTGCTCGTGAGCCCTCGGCAGAGCGGCACTTGTCGCAATCAGGAGACACAGATGGGAAGATGCGATTCAGTTTTGTTTTTGAATAATGCAATCTATGCATCACCTTGTACTGGATTAACCTGTAGCGTTAATAGAACAACAGTGAACCCGGGACATTGCCTCCTCCCAAAGTTCAGCTGATATCTCTGAGTTCAAGTCCCTAGCCCAGGCTTCCCTAATAAAATCTGTAGAAACCAAAGGAGTAAAACAATTCACACATTTTGATATTAACTGTTTGGGGTCTGGAGGGAGCAAGAGGTTTTCGAGAAAGGGATGTGTGGTGGAAATAGGCTCGAAGTGTGGGCACTTTTCCTTAACGTTGTGTCTAACTTGGAGACAGCGAAAAAATGTGAATTTGGAAGTTTGAACTTGTGCACCTGCACAACCCCAATACACGGAATATATTTGAGAGAATAAGGGGACCTTTCTTGGCTCAGTGTCATATTACCTCACATACATTGTGACCTTGACCTGTCTAGTCCCATGAGTGGGTGTGGTGTCGAACCGGATTCCTTTACTCATTTTATTTTACATTGGTTCCGTGATACCACTATTCTTTCAACTTTCTTTTTGTAAGTATATTTATGTAATCTTGTAAATTGTCAGGCAGCCTTTTTGTTCTTGTTTTTGATTTGTTTTGTCTGTGCTCCACCTGGAGCTGCATTTCCTTTGTATTGTTTTGTACGTCTTCAATATGTTTTGTCTTTGTAAATCTGAAAATTGTAAATAAAGTATTAAAAAAAGAAAATTGATGGGCAGCCGAAGGAAAGGTGTGTGTGTGTGTGTGTGTGTGTGTGTGTGTGTGTGTGTGTGTGTGTGTGTGTGTGTGTGTGTGTGTGTCTGTGTGTGTGCATGAGTGTGTGTGTGTGTGTGTGTGTGTGTGTGTGTGTGTGTGTGTCTGTGTGTGTGTGTCTGTGTGTGTGTATGAGTGTGTGTGTGTGTGTGTGTGTGTGTGTGTGTGTGTGTGTGTGTGTGTGTGTGTGTGTGTGTGTGTGTAAACTGGGAGAGCAGAGAGCAATATCCCAGGCTGCCAGAGAGCAAAGGATTCATGATTCAATAGGTCTCAAGCTGGAAATGAAGAGATGGTTGATATGTAGTTCACATAAGATGTAGAATTAGTGAGATAGAACGACAGCAATGCAGAGACAATCAGCAAAGGGGAGACATTCAGATGGATAATATGAGGATGTGTGTTTCATTTTCCCCTGCTAGTCGCCGGTATAAAGTGAAAAGGGTGCTTCATTCTCTACCCACCGGTCTCGGGTGCAATGTGAGAGTGGGGGGCGTATTCATTTTGTGGATAGCAGTCCCTACCACAGACTGGGAGTGTGGGGTTCTGTCATTCTCTGGATCTCTGTGAGTGTGTGAATTTTATTCTGTACAGGCCCGTCTCTGTTACAGTCTGAGAGGATAGGTTTCATTCTGTATCTGTCAGTCTCTGTTACAGTGTGAGAGTGTGGGTTTAATTCTGTATCTGTCAGTCTCTGCTACAATGTGAGAGTGTGGGTTTCATTCAGTATCTGTAAGTCTCTGCTACAGTGTGAGAGTGTGGGTTTCATTCTGTATCTGTCAGTCTCTGATACAGTGTGAGAGTGTGGGTTTCATTCTGTATCTGTCAGTCTCTGTTACAGTGTGAGAGTGTGGGTTTCATTGTGTATCTGTCAGTCTCTGCTACAGTGTGAGAGTGTGGGTTTCTTTCTGTTTCTGTCAGTCTCTGTTACAGTGTGAGAGAGTGGGTTTCATTCTGTATCTGTCAGTCTCTGTTACAGTGTGAGAGTGTGGGTTTCATTCTGTATCTGTCAATCTCTGTTACAGTGTGAGAGAGTGGGTTTCATTCTGTATCTGTCAGTCTCTGCTACAATGTGAGAGTGTGGGTTTCATTCAGTATCTGTAAGTCTCTGCTACAGTGTGAGAGTGTGGGTTTCATTCTGTATCTGTCAGTCTCTGATACAGTGTGAGAGTGTGGATTTCATTCTGATTCTGTCAGTCTGTGCAACAATGTGAGAGTGTGGGTTTCATTCTGTATCTGTCAGTCTCTGATACAGTGTGAGAGTGTGGGTTTCATTCTGTATCTGTCCGTCTCTGCTACAGTGTGAGAGTGAGGGTTTCATTCTGTATCTGTCAGTCTCTGTTACAGTGTGAGAGTGTGGGTTTCATTCTGTATCTGTCAGTCTCTGCTGCAGTGTGAGAGTGTGGGTTTCATTGTGTATCTGTCAGTCTCTGCTACAGTGTGAGAGAGTGGGTTTCATTCTGTATCTGTCAGTCTCGGCTACAGTGTGAGTGTGTGGGTTTCATTCTGTATCTGTCAGTCTCTGTTACAGTGTGAGAGTGTGGGTTTCATTCTGTATCTGTCAGTCTCTGCTACAGTGTGGGAGTGTGGGTTTTATTCTGTATCTGTCAGTCTCTGTTACAGTGTGAGAGTGTGGGTTTCATTCTGTATCTGTCAGTCTGTGCTACAGTGTGGGAGTGTGAGTTTTATTCTGTATCTGTCAGTCTCTACAATCGTGTAAGTGTCGGTTTCGTTCTGTATCTGTCTGCTCCAGCGTTACGGATGTTGTCTCAGTCCCGTACCTGTGAATATCTGACTCAGTGTGAGCCGGTGGGTTTTTTTCTCCTTCTTTCCCGCTGTTCCACCAATCTAGTGAATACTCTTAAAATAGAATCTGTATTCAGTGAGCTATTCTTAGAACAAGAGTCTTCTGCAGTTGGAAGATGTTAAAATTGTGAGAGGGACTGTGAACTGATGAATATTGACGGTTGTGTTGAGCAGCACATTCAGCGTCATAGGGTCATATGGCAAACAGACCGTTCGGCCCGGCATAATTCTGCATGCTATTCGCTGCTAAACCACGCAGCGCCAAGTGAGCAGCATCTGATCCGTAAACCTCTGTGGTTCGGCAACACAACTTCTGAAACGTTGAATGAAAATAAGCAAAATAAATATATTAATTATTTTTAAAAAATAAGTGCGTAATTAATTTCATAAATTGATCGAAATAAAACCCACCAAAGCAGCCTGTCTCATGTACCTGCATTATTTATATGAATACATTTCCCTCAGCAATTCTAAATTGTTGCCTTCACCGTGTATCTCGGCACTCTTGCGTTTGCTGAATCTGTCAAATATTCCTCAATGTGAACCGGTGCGTGAATCTAATCGAGTTATATCCCACTCATAAACAATATAAGAATCTTTTTGATTTTCTGATGACAGTTTCGGACTCCTCTGCAATATGCCATGCATTTTGATTTGGAAACTTGTAACTACGTTGTTCGGTGCAGCACTGAGAGTTTGGGAGCAGGAATTTGAGGGAAGCTCCAGTTTGACATCTGGAATCATCCAAAGGTTCACATTGCAGCAGGCGGTTGACTGATGAACTCTGGGAAATTGCAGTCACTGGTACGTCACTGCACAGCCGGGAATGTTCCGCTTGTCAGGGACATGGCTGGCGGGAGACCTTGTTCCGGTGATGCAAGACACGGGGTCCTATGTTACCCCCGTCAGTGCAGAAGAACGAGTTGAAAGTAGGTGAATGGACAGCGGATGGCGAATAGATTCACAATGCGAACACATCACCTGGACATGTTGGGATCATGGAACAGCAGAGAACAGGAACAAGCCCTGTGACTCACTACGTCTGCGCTGAACAAGATACCGAATGAGACTAAACTCTGATTATTGTACATGACCCATCTCCCTCCATTCACTGGATGCTCATGTGCTTTGACTGAATATTTACCGTTATGGGAATCTAGAGGTTATATCCCAGTAGAAGGCGAACCTTTGTCATCACCTCCCTTGATGAAGTAAATATTAGAGAAGGCAAGAGAAAACACTGATGTATTAAAAAGGTGGAGGTTAACTTAAAGACATCCCCAAAAAGGAACAGGAGGGCTGGTGAGCTAGTCGTAACTGGAATAAACTTGGGTGGTGAAATGGAATCCAGATATAGAGGTAGGAATGACAGAAAACCAGCCTGTACACATACTGTACATATACTGTTCACATATAGACTTAGTCATGACACAACAACATGATCAGGAGTTAGCAAAGTTACACACAGGAAAGGATTTTGAAGATTATGGGAAATATCACGTCTTAATAAGCTGTTAAGGAAGGCGGGCTCTGTCGTGGGCAAAGTACTGGAGAGTTTAACATCGGTAGCTGAGCGAAGGGCGCTGAGTAGTCTACGGTCAATTATGGATAACTCTGAACATCCTCTACATAGCACCATCCAGAGACAGAGAAGCAGTTTCAGTGACAGGTTACTATCGATGCAATGCTCCTCAGACAGGATGGAGAGGTCAATACTCCCCAATGCCATTAGGCTTTACAATTCAACCGCCTGGACTTAAGAACTTTTTTTAAAGCTATTATTAATGCTTTTTGAGATAGTGATTTAGATGCATATCATATTTTTACTGAGTTAAGCATTGTATGTAATTAGTTTTGCTACAACAAGTGTATGGGACATTGGAAAAAAGGTTGAATCCCTTGGGGATGAATAAAGTATCTATCTATCTATCTATCTATCTATCTATCTATCTATCTATCTATCTATCTATCTATCTATCTATCTATCTATCTATCTATCTATCTATCTATCTATCATATCGATGGATACAGGCACGGATTTGGATTATACTTGATAGTGGTAAACTTGAGGAGCGGGATTGTGAAGGAAACCAGATGATGTATTGTCACCATGACACTTGTGGGCATCGAGGAGCAGATAGAACTATGGAACAGTTGAAGAATCTGTGTTGGTGGCCAAAACTGCGAGGAGATGTACAACATTATTGTAAGAATTGTTTGATTTGTGAACAGTGATAACACAGATAAATCGGCTAGAAAAGCAGTTTCAGGTTACGACCCATAGGGGGACCATGTGTTAACTTGCAGGGTTTGTTTTGTTGGATCTTCACCTCCATGCCCTGGAGGACTGAACTGTATCCCCGAGATAGTGGATGCGGTCACCAAGTGGAGAGAGGCTTTCCCAACTAGATAATGAAAACCGCTGACGTTGCAGCCAGGATTTTGTTTGCAGAGAGTTTTTACCCGTCGTGCATTTCCGAAGATTCTAGGATCGGATCATGGTCCCCGATACACCGCACAGGCGATACAAAATGTAATGAAACTGTCTGGGGAAAAACACAGGTTGGTATCCCTTATCGACCACAATACAGTGCAATTGCTGAATGGATAACTGGGACTTTAAAGTCAATGCGAAAATAAAAGGGTTGGAATCCTTGTTTGGGCTGGATTTTTCATCAACCGCCCATAAGAGGAGACGGAAGAAACAGCAGAGCAAAGCTTATTTCAAGGTGCGAACAGAACCGCGGGAGTTGGAAATCGGACAGAAGGTTATAATGTCTTTCCATCAGACGAGCCCCTTTACAGCTTCGAGATTTGTAGGGACATGTGATATCGCTGACAGAGCCAGTCCACCAGTATATCGAATTCAGACTGTTCCAAACAAGTTGGACTCGTATCATATTAAACAATTCAAACCCCCTGGAGATAGTCAATGTCATCTAGTAGCTCAGTTCTAGACAGCATCTTGTCAAAGGGATGCTCTGGACCGAGAAGAGATCATACTCTTAGATTTACGTTTCCGGCAATCGACGATAATGTGGATGAAGGGCAGTTGTCCACTCATTGAGTTGTGCAACCACTTCCGGTTTGTACCCTGAGGAGAAGGATAGTTCACATGTTTGCACTCGCCCGAGTCAAAGTAGGGAAAATGGGAGAGAGAAACAGATGGGAGAACGTGTTTATTACGTGGTCTTCTGCAAATAAAGTGGAGGTTAGTGGATCTGGTATAAATGCATTTTAATAAGATTTTGCTTATCCATCGTAGGACCATTCATAAGGTCAGAAGGTTTACTATTCAGGGAAAGTTGTCTGGTGTATTCAGAAATGACGCCCACAGAAGCAGATGATAGTTGTGGATGGAGCGTTTTCACCCCGGATGTCGGTGACCAGTGGCGTCCGCAGAGAACTGTTCTGAGACCAACGGATTTTTCTGTTCTATGAACGATTTGGATGAGGAGGTGGTAGGGAGGTTTATTGTGTTTTCAATGATGTGCAGGTTGGTGGAATTATGGACAGTATAGAAGGTTGTCACAGATTACAACAGGTCAGTGACAGGACGCAGAGCAGCGCTGAGAAGTTACAGATGGAGTTCAACCCGAAAGGTACGAAGTGATTCACTTTGAAAGGATGAATTTGAAGGGAGAGGTGATATTTTCTCTAGTCAAGCGAGGGCCACACGTCAGTACGAGATCCGCAATGGAAAAACAGAGTGTTGAGACTTTCTCCAATAAGCCCGGGGCCGCTCATCGTACGAGAACCACAATCGGCACGGAGCGGTGCACTGCAGGAGCAGAAGGAAGTGTGATTGACAGGTGAGCTTGAACACATCCGCTATTCTGCACATACTCATAGTGACGCTCGCAAGGCAATATACCTGACAGTAAATCAGGAGAAACAAATATAACTACATCGCAAATAATAGAACAGCCTGTGAACCTGCGGAGAGTTCACAGATTTTACTTGCTGCTTTTTTTCAGACAGAGAATGGATAGAGAAATAGTGGTGGAATTGTCAAGTTTGCTAATATCTTTACAGTTAAATAGACTGCATCGCACGTCACGTGTATGGGGTGGTCAGGTCATTCACTGGAAGAGGTCAGGTTCCTGCCAAACGGCCCATGTGTGCGCTGGAAAACATTGTTCTTCAAACTGTACACAGCCCTCGCTAATCTCCGGAGGGCACGTTCCATTTTAGATCACAGATCTCTGGAATATCGCATTGGATCTTTTAAATTGTTTCGAGGAACATGAGTGCAGTGTATTTTATTGTAACACATGTCAGAAGTCACTCTGATTTCCAACACTCAAACCCGCGGAATGACTGGAACGAACGAAAGAAAAGAATGAACGAATATTCCCCTTTAATAAAGAAGTGTTGTCCATTTCACCCGCCAGAACAAACTCCTTACCTCAATTTCAGAAGCGGATGTGCTCCGGCAAATGTTACAAAATAAAAGACTTCAAGATGAATACCTACTTTAAAAGCAACACAGATATAGCTGAAGCCAGGTAAAATGGAAAATAACGTGACAAAACACACATCATAATTTGTTCTAAGGTATCTGGACATAGATTGCAATATCCCTTGAGGAGTCAAATTCATTACACCGGAGGAATGAGGTTAACGTAATTGTTTGTGCAGTTGGTTGTCACTAATGTCCCTGACGTGATCGCCACGCTAATTGCCTCAGTGGAATTGCTCTCTCCTCAATAAAAGTCTGCTAAACCGATCGACAGTCAATCTGAGCAGCTGAAACGCTCCGTACAACTGAACGCTGCTTCCGACGGAATATGGGATATTCGACGATTTACTACATCGCGGCCATTTACTATCCTACACTTGTAGCGGTTGGTGTCCCCGGTAAGATGCCGGAGCTGGTCACTTTATGTATTATTGCCATTGAACCTTACGTCACCATTGACAACACGCCGTGGCGGTGCACCGGTACATATGAATACGCCACTTCACCCGTGTGGAGAGGATACTCTGCTGCGGTATCTGCACTGTTACTGAGCACAGATGTTACCATCGGCTGAAACGTATTTCAGGGATGGAGGATTCAGGAATCTGATTGTCTTATTTTCATGTCCCCTACTTTGAGCGAGGATTTTTTTTTCCTTTGGTCAATTACGTTGATGTCGATATTAACAATGTTTCATAATTTCACATCGCTCGGCTTTTCGAAGTGATACTAATCCTTGCTTTTCTTGGTCTCTATCAGTGCAAACACTTCGACCTTATCACAACGTGGCAGCTTATTTAAATGACTTTCCAGTCTATTTCCGACACTTAGGTCTTTTCTTCTGTAAGTCAGTAAATGAGAACCCGTGTTTGATATCTCTTTGATTCCACTTTGTCACCGCTACAAACAATCCCTTTAGCTTTTTCACCTCTAATAATGGAAATGCTGTTGTTTACAGGAGCGATCGACTGCTCACCGGTACGTGAGTAGTGGAACTCGGATGCCTCGCTCTAAACTGTGGGAAGGTCGCCAATTGAATGCATCACGGACATTATGGTGGTTATCGAAGTTGCTTTAGTGGAACAGAACAACAATATCAACATTTATTCTGATTATATTTTTATTATTTTCCAATATCTTGCAGTGAACTTAACGGCGACTGTGATCCTGTCTCGGGGAAAATGTGGACTCTCCAAATGCATCACCCGTTACCTGGTTGGAATGGCAACAGCGGATCTGATGGTGGTTATCGTTGTTGCTTTAGTGGAACAGACCAACAATATCTACATTTATTCTAGATCCCTGCTCATCACTCCTGTATGCGCTCTGACACTTGTATTTCGGACTGTAACGACGGACTGTTCTGTTTGGTTCACGGTCAGTTTTACCTTCGATCGCTTCATCGCAATATGTTGCCGAATGCTGCGGGAACGATACTGCACCGAGAGAACAGCAACGGTGGTTATCGTGACCGTGGTTATAGTGAGCTGCGGGAGAAGTGCCCCGGTTTACTTTGCCATTGAACCTTACGTCACCATTGACAACACGCCGTGGCGGTGCACCGGTACATATGAATACGCCACTTCACCCGTGTGGAGAGGATACGATTTACTGGAGAGTATTTTAACACCATTGCTACCAATCGGATTAATCCTGGTGTTTAACGGGTTAACCGTAAGACATATCGTTTTGGCAAATAGAGTCCGCAGAAGGCTTCGGCAGAGCAGCGACAATCAGAAAGATGAAGCGGTGGAAAAACGCAGGAAATCGATGATTTCGCTGTTTGCTATATCGGCTAATTTCATATTATTTTGGATGCCCTCTGTCGCCCATACCCTGAATTGGCAGAAGCAAAACTATTTTTACGAGAACAGATATTTGAGTTCCCCGGTATACATCCTACAGCAATATGGCTACATGTTGCAAATTCTCAGCATGTGCACCAATACTTGTATCTATACACTGACACAGAGGAAATTCAGAGAAGAGCTGAGAAATGGAATGAAGTATGTGTTTACATTAAATGACCATCTGTGCAGGTAACGCCCGTGTCTAATGACAATTTAGCGGAGTTTTCAAATAAAGCAATGAACAAAGAACAGGTTTGGCAAACATGTCGTAAACTCAATCAATCATATGCCTGGTCATTCGGAAATTGCAAGATTGGCGGAAGATTGCTGACTTCGTACAGTTCAGGTTGGTAGCAATACAAACGTTCAATGCTGCCAGCGTGATTGTTACACTGGTTGAAGTATGTTCTAATTTATCACAGACACTCGACTGTCACAAGGGCAGGGATGGCTTCAGGACTTTCCGGGTTTTAGATGTTTCAAAATGGACAGGGTCAGGCAATAGAGCGTAAAGAGAGTCCCATGTTAAGCTAGAGATAGTATCGCAGCTGCAGAAAGGGAGGACAACGTGAAGCGTTCGTTTGTGCATAGACTGGGAGACGGACACAGAAACATGAAGGGCGCGAACACTCCATTTAGAGTATTCTATACAGCGGCTCACCAGATCAACCAAAAAAAAAACGCAATCAGGAACAGTGAGGAACCGATCGGGAAGCGGAATTTTGACATCGGCCATGTTATTGGCATGGGTAACCGAAACTTCCAGAATATTCTTTGGCATCTCCCCAGAGTAAAAGGTCTAATTATGACATAATTTCTCAGTTGTGTCCAGGAAGGATTCATGACACTATATGAAGACAGGTGGACTAGTGAACAGTCCATACCGCATCTAATATCACAAAAGGAAACTTATCAGGTGACAGATCTCTGGGTGGGTCAGCATTTCAGAGCAATACTGCGGAATTGCCCTCTATTTACCTTGCCCATGGATAGGACCAGGGAGGTATGTAGCCTTCAATTTCACATCAATTCCTGGAAATCACGTCTCGCAAGGTGACATAACTTTTTTTGTCACATGTATAGAGAAGAAAACAAGATTAATTCAATCATCCCCCAAACAGAAACAAAAGAAACACACAATTCACATAAAGCCATTTTTTCTCTCTCTTTCAATTGAACTCAATTATGTCCAAACCTCGTGCTATATTTTAAATCCGCAATGTAATCATATTTTCAAAATATCGCAGAAAATGTCATGTCCTTATTTGTTCAATGGTTAACAAACATCTGAAATTGCAATCAATAAACATTTAATAATGCCTTTCGATTCCAAGACAAAGAGACGCAGAAAGTGACGTATCGTCCACGAGTTAATATTCAACACAATTAATACATGACGTCTCCACAACTCCAACGACTTCCAGGATTTCTGACCTCCAATTTCTGACCAAGGCTAGGATTCGGATTAAATGAAGCCTTTGTTTTATAGTACCGGGAGGAGTGATCCCCATTACCGCCGATGAAGCAACAGATTTGTTCACTGTACTGGGACCACTGTCACACCCACCTCCAGCCCGGAAATGCTGTCTTTAATCCTTACTGAAGGGGTGAAGGTATATTCCAGCAGTGTGATACTCCCTTTGACATCTGACACCTGCGCTTCAATCTTCTCATGTTATAATCACCCATTTCACTCAGTCTCCACGCTTTAGTGTGTGCAAGGGCAGAGGGATCTAACAGTATCAATGACTTTCTAGATTGGTCAGTGTTGTGCGACACGAATGTTATAACCTAGACATACAGTCAGACAGCCATGGGAAACCACTGCACAGAAACAGGGTCCTCAGCCCGTCAGGTCAGTGAGGAATTATTTAAACTGCCTGCTCCCATCAACCTCACCCGGACCGTGGCCATCCTTATCCCTCTCATCCGTGTACTTCTCCAATCATCTCTTACACGTTGACATCGGAATCTCAATTACCATTTGCGTTGGCAGCACGGTCTACACTCTGTCGGACCTCTGGGTGAAGAAGTTTCCCCTCATGTTTCCCTTAAACATTTCACATTTCACTCTTCACCCAATATCTCCAGTTGTATTCTCGCCCAACATCAGTGGAGAAAGCCCGCTTGCATTTACAGTCTCTATACCCCTCATAATGTTGTATACCTCTATCATATCTCCCCTCGGTCTTCTACCCGCTCGGGAATAAAGTGCTAACATCTACAATCTTCCCTTTTAATTCAAAACATTCAGTCCCGGCAATAGCCGTGTAATGTTTTTCTGTATTCTTTCAAACTTATTTCCTCCCTTCTCCCAGAAAGCGTTAGCATTCTCAGCAGTCAAGAATACTTTAATTTATTTTCTTAGCTAAAAGGATAACTTGGCCTTTACACCATTTATAATGCCAGCATTACATTTGCATCCATTACGACCGAATTAACCTGCAAGATGTCATTGGGGAATCCAGGGCAAGAAATCTTAAATACATATGCGTCTCTTACTTCTGAATTTTCTCCAAAATCAGACACTTTTCTTCACATTAATCACTCATTCCAAAGTACATACCCCACACTTGCAGAGACTGCATTCCTGATGTCACTTTCTTGCCCATACTGTCAATCTGACCCCTCTGCAGGTAAATCCTGGACACCTGAATCCCATCTATTAGCTGACTCTATTTAAAAGCTCTGTCCAGTATTTTCCTGGCTTATCTCTGCTACCGTTATATAACGTCACTGCATTAGCTGTCTTCCGGCCTTTCGATACATTACCGTTGATATGGACCCAAGACGTAACATTTAGTCTGATCACCTAAAGCTCAATTTGTGTTTCATCAGACTTCAGAATCTTCTTCCACCTGACTCCAGAGACTCCTATATGCCTTCTCCCATACTCTAGCCAAGCTATCATGTGAGTTTTCTTTTTAACAGTGAATTTTCTTTGCCACTCTCCCATAAAGATGCGATGGGTGAAGCACCCGGGCAATAGTTATTGAATGAGCAGTCTCCCCCATCTCAGCCACTAAAACTTGTAATTCCTCCAAAGTTGTCATAGGTCTCTAGGGTGGCCTCTCTCACTAGTCCCCTTATTACAGTTAGTGACGACAGCATGCTCTAGATAGACAGATTTACAGCTGTGCCGTATTCCTTCCATTTCTTGATCATTGACTTAAATGTTCCCCAAGTGATATTCAGTGACTTGGGAAGTAATCCTCTTGTATCCATCTCCTCACTTGCGCCTTTCAATAACCTTTCCTTGGAATTGACTGGAGTGTCCTTTTGTCTTCATGGTTCTAGGTTTTGCCAGGATACTGACTCACCAGCAACTGGACCTTCTAAAAGCCGATGTATTTTTACTAACATCAATTGAAACACCTTGACTGCACACATTTGGTCTCCTTTCAACTACTTATGTGTCTCCTTGGCTGCATCATAAGACCTGAAGACATAGGAGCAGAATTAGGCCATTAAGCCCATCGAGTCTGCTCCGCCAGTCCATCATGGCTGATGCTGAATCCCAATCAACCCCATACACCTGACCTCTCACCTTATCCGGTGATCCCCTGACCGATCAGGAAACTATCAACTTCCGGTTTAAACATGCGTACGGACTTACCCTCGTCCGCAGTCTGTGGAAGAGAATTCCGCAGATTTAATACTTTCTGGCTAAAAAAAAAAAATCTCCACAGTAGTGATGCTTAGGTGTGTCTAATTAAAGGGGGTAAATCCGTATGCAATCAATTATTTTGTTTTATACTTGTAATTTATACAGATCACTTTGTAGGGATCTGTTTTTACTTTGCCACGAAGGAGTCTTGTTTATTATGTCGATCAGTGTCGAAGAAGCCAAATTAAATCCACTGAGGTTCACTGATGTAAAACAATAAAACATTAAAACTTCCAAGGGGACGAATACTTTTTATAGGCACTGCAGCTAGACTGTCTGAGCAAGTTGCACCGTACCGTATTTGTCAATGTGGAGAGAGAGAGAGCGAGTGTGTAAATCTTCCTTTTCCAGTCCTTCCCTCTTCTCTTCCAGTCCTGATGAAGGGTCTCGGCCTGACCGCCGACTGCATATTCCCATCCATAAATGCTGTCTGACTTGATGGGCTCCCCCAGCACATTGTGTGTATCGCACAAGATTTCCATCATCTGCAGTACCTCTCGTGTCGTTGTAAACCTCTCGGGATCAGAGGATATTGGGAATGAGGGTGGTGTAGCTCCACGGGAGGGGAGTCGGGTAGGTGGCATCCGCAGCTCGAGATATCCACCTCCTAACAACTATTAAACTCATCCTGATTCACATTTTTATTTCTTCACAATATTCCCGCTCTCGTCACCGCCGTACCACTGTCAGCAATTAAAGAGCGAGTCAGTGTCTGGGGACATTCAAGCCCAAACCGGCGGTAATGAAACTTATTCGTTACTTTAGTTTTTTGCATAGGAATGAAATGAAAACGGAAAAACAAAACAGTCTGCACGAACTTACTGTAAATGTGAAACTTATCCTTCGCATGAGATAGACCTATTATGGAGAAATGTTTAATACCATGGAACGTGTACATTCGGTTCATAATTGTGTAGATTCAATGGAGAAAAACCCAATGACTACTGCCTGATTTCTTCCTGATCACTGCAGTGGTGTTTATTATTTCAGCTTTCCGGAGATATACTTAAATACTGTCGTACCTGCCTAACTGTTTAATGCTGTTGTTTAAGAACTGTAGTACGAAAGCAGTTGTAGATGTTAGTATTGGGACAATGTGCACCCTGCTTATGTAACGTTGCCTTGCAATTTCCTCTTTCAACATGTCTCTGCTGTGTTTTCACTTACGGAATTCAGAACGTTGTGCATGTCTGGATCGGATCTATTAAGTAAGTTGTTCTTACTTGTTTATCCTGTAACATTCTATCGAGACAGTTATTATAGAATAACATGCACAAAATGCTGGAGGAACTCAGCAGGCCAGGCAGCTTTCTGGAAATAAAAGAGTACCGTCGAGATTTCGGGCCGGACACCTTCGGCAGGACTGGACAGAAAAAAAAAGACTGAGAAATAGTTTTAAACGGTGGGGAGGGAGAGAGAAGCTCCAGGCGATACGTGAAACCTGGAGAAGGTGGGGTAACGTGCAGAACTGGGAAATTGATTGTTGAAAGAGACAGATGGCTACTGACGAAAGCAAAATGGTGGAGCAGCACCAGAGGGAGGCGAAGGGCGGGCAAGGAGATAAGGTGAGAGAGGGAAACGGGGATCGGAAATAGTGAAGGGGGCTGGGGTTATTACCGACAGTTCAAGAAATTGATGTTCCTAACCAACAAGTCGAAGGCTACCCAAAATGAATATAAGGTGTTGTTCCTCCATCTCAGTGTGGACGGATCACGACAGTGGAGGAAGCTATGGCTGGACATATCGGAATGGGAATGGGAAGTGGAATTAAAATTGGTGGCCATTGGGAGATCCCTCTACCGACTCCCACCAGCAGAATCGGTGGCTTTGAAGCCCAGTCCTCACATATACAAAGTACGGTGTATATATATACAGTCCAGACTCCTCAGTCCATTTTAAATCTTCAGTCCCCGCAGTTGCCCTACGCCGGGTATGAAGGTCGAGCGCCTCATACCCGGCGGCTGAAAAGCAACCGGACCCGCAGCTTGAGGCCGAGTCCATTGACTGCCGATATAACAACGCAGCTTGTCTCCTGCCGAGTGAAACCCTGAGAAAGTAGCTCCGGCTCTGTCTGGACTCTGTGCCACACAGCCCCCGGTGAAGAGCGGAGGCGACGAACTCACTCCGGGCCGCTGCACAGAGCGTCGGTTCAGGTTTAGCCCTCGCTACGACCGAGGATTCGTCCCTCTCCATCCGCCCGCTGATCGCACCCAATACACCAACGAATCAAGCTTGCAGCGTACCCGATTAACAACGTCCAAAGCGGTCTTGCGATCACAAGGAAATAGGCCGTGACGGCGACTTGCTGTTTAACTGTGAGCCTCCATCGAGTCAGGCAGCAGTTTGCGCTGCTCCTTCAGGATCTCCGACTGCGAGCAACTCGCTGGTGGTGCACACCTACAACACTTGGCGTTGTTAACGTACAGCAGGACATTGCCACCATTAAACATACGCTTAAGTGCAACTTTAGCAACTCTTGCTGACCCCGAAGAAGCGGCTGCGACCAGTCGCGCCGACAACTTGACCCACCCCGGCACCAGCAACTGGCAGGAAAAGATAGACTGGGAGTGAAACAGAGCCTTGTTGGGGGAGAGAGAGAGAGAGAGAGACTGTGGGGTGAGAGAAAACGGAGGATAAGAGAAAAACTGGGGGTGGCGGAGCACCCGGGGCAGAAATGAGAGACTGCCAGCACATAGAGACAGACGGGAGAAAGATGGAAGGAAGAGAAACGGGGGAGAGAAACGGGTAGGCGTGAGGGAGAGAGAAACGGGGACGGAGAGGAGAGAAGAGAGAGACGGGGAAGAGAGTGACGGAGGGCAAAAGAGAAGAGAAGAGAGACAGGGACAAAATCTCGGTAGATAATCGAGGAAAATATACGGCAGAGAAAGAGAGAGGGGCTGCAGGAGAGACATAGAAAGGGTTGAACGATAGAGACACGGTGCAAAGAGATTCTGAGTAAGAGGGAGATGCAGGCATGGGCAGAGACAGGGGATGAGAGAGAGAGAGAGAGAGAGAGAGAGAGAGAGAGAGAGAGAGAGAGAGAGAGAGAGAGAGAGAGAGAGAGAGAGAGAGAGAGAGAGGAGGGGGGGGAAGAGAGAGACGGACGAGAAAGATGAAGGAGGAATAGAGAGTCGAGGGAAAACAACGTAGAGAAAGTGGGATACGAGTGAGACTGGAGGAAGTCCTTTCAGGGCCAAACAGTGACAATCAGGATAGTGGCGAGAGGGAGAAGAGAGGGACGCTGGAGGAAGGAAGAGACTGGGAGAGACGCCAGGGCTGGAGAGTGGGTAGCGGGAGAGAGACTGGGAGGATAGATTATGAGCGAGCCTGGTAGGGGTGGGGGCGAAACTACGTTTTAGTGAGAGAGGGACGGCAGACCAAGAGTCGGTGCTAGAGACAGGGTCCCTAGGGGCTGACAGAGAGAGACGAGGATGAGGAAGGGTGCGGCTTTATCAGTCAGTGAAAAGGCTTCTGTTCGTTATGGATTTCGAGGGCTTTCCGACACGCAGGATATTATGGGATTGCACTCCCACCATTGTACAGTCCCTGTGAAACATTCGCTCTTTTCCATCGTGCTGACCACTCTCTCTCCCGGACAACTTGAATCCATTCCTTCCAACACGTATCGCGATCTCCCTCCCCAATCGGTCTTCGCCAGCATCACCTTCCCCTCCTGTCTCCACAATCACCACTTCCGTGACGCCCTACCTCTCCTACCTGACCCTCACTCCCTCTCTCTCCTACACTCCGCAGAGATAGCCCTACCCGCCCTATGTTGTGCCCCCTGCAGTTCTCGGACCGGACGGCCCCTAAGTGATCCATGCAGTACGTGAACACAGCCGGCCTTCTGTCCCGTCAGCTGGTTGTAGCCGCAGCTGGAGCTAAGTGCAGGCTGGAGGCGTGCCCGAGAGGAATCTTCCCCTCCCTGAGCGAAAAGCTGGTGCGTGTCATAGTCGCCCATACCTCGCAGCATCCGGCTCTCAACTCCCTCTCCTCTTCGAAAGGAAGACCCCGGGTGCTTAGCCTCCTCCTGCGACCCAGAATGCCCTCAGCCTCCAGCCTAGCATTTTAGGCCTGAGGCATGCTTCTGTCCCAAGCGCAAACGGATCTAACCTGGAGGGACCTTCCCGGGACTATGTACAGAGCAGCCTCTCTTCCCTTTCGTGCCCTGTAGGGGTGGGGTCGAGGGTAACCGTTCACCTCAACCTCTACAGAAGGTATTCAGTAACTTTAAGGTGAACTCCAAAGCAGTCTAGATGTATGGAAGAAGAGGATAGTTACAGTGAGAGTAGGACCGGTCAGGGATAGAAGATGAAACGGACACGTGGAGGCGGGGAGAGGGATGGCAGATCCGCAATGAAATCTTTCCTTCAGTAATCACCAGTGAGAGGGACCTTGACGTTTGTGAGGACAGCGTGAGGAGGCTGATGTGCGATATGGCTAGGTTAAGAGAGGTGATGTGCTGCAACTTTTGAAAGAAAAATCACTTGGATAGATAAGTTGTATGAGGACTTATACAAACTTATATAAACTGCGAGAAGCGGGAGGAAGAGATTGCTGCGCCCTTTCGCGATGATATTTGCGTTATCACTGGCCGCAGAATCTACCGGATCAGGGATAACCCTGTAATTTTCAACCCACTGAGTCCTAGTTCAATGACGGGCAAACTATTGGAGAAGATTCTTAGAAACAGGATTTACTATAATCTGGACAGGCAAAACCTGGTTAGGGAGGATCAGTACGGATTTGTGAGGGACAAGTCATGATTCACGAGACTGGCTGAATTCTCTGAGGTGGTGACGCAGCACGCTGATAAAGATAGAGAAGTTGATATGGTATAACTGGACTTTAACAAGGCACTTAGTACGGTTAACCATAGTAGGACCGTTCAGAGCGTTAAAAGACTTGGTATCCAGGAAGGTTGGCTGCTGGATTCACAACTGACGCCCACAGAAGGCAGCGGATTGTTGTGGATGGAGCGTTTTCTCCCTGGATGCTTGTGATCAGTGGAGTCCTGCAGTGATCCGAATTCTAGACTGAATTGCACGTCACGGGTGTGGGGTGGTCAGGTCATTCACTGGCAGAGGTCAGTTTCCTGCCAAACCGGCCAAGTGTGTGCTGGAAAACGTTGTTCTTCAAACTGTCCACAGCCCTCGCTAATTTCCCAAGGACACGCTCCCTTTTTGATCACAGGTCTCCAGAATATCGCTGTGGATCATTTACAGTATATGGAGGAATATGTGAAGTGTATTTTATTGAAACACATGTCAGCTGTCACGCTGATTTCCATCACTCGAAGCCCCGGGATGACTGGAACGAACGAAAGAAAAGAATGAACGAATGTTCCCCTTTAATAAAGACGTGTTCTCCATTTCCCCCCAAAAGACTCTCTCCCTCAATTTCAGAAGTGAATGTGCTTCGTCAAATGTTACAAAATAAATCCACATCAAGATGAAGCACATTCGCTGAAGCAAGTTATCATGGAAAATAACATGGAAAATTCACATCATATTTTGTTTTAAAGTAAATAGATTGCAATATCCCTTGAGGAGTCAAATTAATGACACGGGAACAGTGAGTAAAAATAGTTTAACCTAAGTGTTTGTGCAGTTGGTTGTCACTAATGTCCCTGACGTGATAGCCACGCAAAGTACCTCAGTGGAATTGCTTTCACCTCAATAAAAGTCTGCTAAACCGATGACCAGTCCATCTGAGCAGCTGAAACTTTCCGGACAACTGAACGCTGCTTCTGACGGAATATGGGATATCCTGCGATTTACTACATCGCGGCCATTTACTATCCCACACTTGTAGCGGTTGGTGTCCCTGGTAAGATGCCGGAGCTGGTTACTTTATGTATGGTGCCGTCGTCACTCTGCTGTGGTATCCGCACTGTTACTGAGCACAGATGCTACCATCGGCTGAATTGTATTATTTTTATTTTCGTACTTTGATCGAAGTGATTTTTCTGTCAATTATGTTCGTGACGATATTGACATTGTTTCAGAATTTCACCTCGCTCGGCTTTCTGAAGTGATGCTGGTCTCCGCTTTTCTCGGTCCGAGTCTCTATCAGTGCAGACACTTCGACATTATAACAACGTGGCAGCTTATTTAACTGACGGTCCAGTCTATTTTTCGACACGTGGGTCTGTTCTAACATAAGTCAGTAAATGATAAATTGTGTTTTGCATCTTTTGATTCCACTTTGTCACCGCTGCAAACTCTTCAGCTCTTTCACCCCCAGTAATGGAAATGGTGCTGTTTACTGTGGCGATCGACTGCTCACCGGTCCGTGAGTCGTGGAACTCGGATGCCTCGCTCTAAACTGTGGGATGTCGCCAATCCACAGACACTCACATCCGTCATTGTCCTCCAGCCGGAGTGCAGCGACGGGGACCGCACACACTGGATTCCCGCTTTCCACTTCCAAACAGACCACACCCTGCATAGCATCGGTAGAATGGGGGCATTCAGGGAGCTGACAATATTCCTATTTTGTTTCCAAATTTCTTGCAGTTAACTTAACGGCGATTCTGATCCTATCTCGGGGAAAATGCGGACTCTCCAAATGCATCAACCGTTACCTGGTTGGAATGGCAACAGCGGATCTGATGGTGGTTATCGTTGCTGCTTTACTGGAACAGACCAACAATATCTACCTTTATTCCAGATCCCTGCTCATCACTCCTGTATGCGCTCTGACACTTGTATTTGTCCGAGTAGCGACGGACTGTTCTGTTTGGTTTACGGTCAGTTTTACCTTCGATCGCTTCATCGCCATATGCTGCCGAAAGCTGCGGGAGCGATACTGCACCGAGAGAACAGCAACAGTGGTTATCGTGACCGTGGTTATAGTGAGCTGCGGGAAATGTCTCCCGTTATACTTTGCCATTGAACCTTACGTCATCATTGACAACATGCCGTGGCGGTGCACCCGCACATATGAATACGTCACTTCACCCGTGTGGAGAGGATACCAATTACTGATCAGTATTTTAACACCATTGCTACCAATCGGCTTAATACTGGTGTTTAATGGGTTTACCGTAAGACATATCGTTGTGGCAAATAGAGTCCGCAGAAGGCTTCGGCACAGCAGCGACAATCAGAAAGATGCCGAGGTGGAGAAACGCAGAAAATCGATGATTTTGCTGTTTTCTATATCAGCTAATTTCATATTATTTTGGATGCCCTATGTAGCCCGTTCTCTAAAATGGCAAGTGCAAAACCATCTTTACCAGGACAGATATTTCAGTTCCCCGGTATATATCTTCCAACAACTTGGTTTCATGTTACAATGTCTCAGCATGTGCACCAATACTTGTATCTATACACTGACACAGAGGAAATTCAGAGAAGAGCTGAGGAATGGAATGAAGTATGTGTTTACATTAAATGGCCATCTGTGTAGATAACGCCCGCGTCTAATGGCAATTCAGCTTTTTGTTTTCAAATAAAGTCGTTTTACAATGAACAGGTTTGGCAAATATGTCATAAATTCAAACAATTTATTCAAACAATGACACGCCTGGTCATACGGAAATTGCAGAATTGGCGGAAGATTGCTGACTACATACCGTTCAGGTCGGTAGCAATACAAACGTTCAATGCTGCTGGCGTGATTGTCACTTTGGTTGAAGTATGTTCCAAACTATCACAGACACTCGACTGTCACAAGGGCAGGGATGGCTTCAGGAATTTCCGGGTTTTAGGTGTTTCAAAATGGACAGGGTCGGGTAACAGAGTGTAAAGTGAGTGCGATGGGAAAACAGGGATAGTATCGCAGCTGCAGAAAGGGAGGACAACGTGGAGCGTTCGTTTGTTAATAGACTGGGAGACGAACACTGCTTCTGTTCTCCCTTTTGAAATGGGCACGATCTCCCCATTTGGAGTATTCTGTACAGCCGCCCACAAGATTAACAAAAAAAAAACGCAACGGGAACAGTGAGTAACCGACCGGGAAGCGGAAACTGGACATGAGCCGTTATTGGCACGGGCAACTGCAACTGCCCTGATAGTCTTTGGCACCTACCCAAGGTAAAATGTTTAGGAATGGCATAAACTCTCAGTTGTGTTCAGGAAGGATTCATGTCACTGTAAGAAGAAAGGCTGACTGACGAACTTTCCATACCAGATCAAATATTAGAAAAGGAAACGGGTCAGGTGACAGATCTTTCCGCGGGTCCGCATTTCAGTACAACAGGGAGAACTCCCCGACATTTACCTTGCACAGAGTTAGGACCAGGGAGCATGGCTTCTATTTAATTGGGGGTCAGCGATTTAAGGCGCTACCTGGCAGGAGTTTAGGAACGTACATTGGGAAATGATGCACTCGGGGTATTGCGCAACAGATACGTGGGGATTGTTTAGAAAGCACTTACACAGGGTTCAGTATAGGCTTGTCTCAGTGACGCAGGGAAAGGATGACAGTGCAAAGTAACCCTGGGAGACAAGAAAGTTGGAACAACACGTCAAGAGGAAGAAAGAACGATACTTACAGAACAGGAAGAAAGGATCTGGTAAGGCTGTAGCGAGTCACAATGTAGACAGGAAGGAATTTAGCAATGGACTTTAAAGAGTAATAGGGGGATTTGAGAAGTCCTTGACGAGTTGCACTGTGAAGAACAGGAGGAGTCTGGAGAGAGTGTGGGCAGATCAGAGGTAAAAGAGGAAAACTTGTGTCTGGAGTCCAAAGAGGCGGTGAAGCTCCTCACTGAATACATTGATCAATGTGAACACAGCGGCAAAAGGCAGATATGCTAGAACATGCCGACGCTAAGAAAGAGGATGCGCTGGAAATTTGGAAAACATTGTGATAGATGATACCCCGATGCCGGAAGGGATATAGTCCAGGTAATTTTGGAAGGCGATCTCGGATATTGCTGCACTTTTGGACAGGATGTTTGTGTCTTCGCTGGCCACGGAAGTAGAACTAGATGATTGGAGTGTGGAAAATGTTGTTCATTTGTTGACGAAAGATAATAGGGATAGTTTTTGGAATTATAGACCAGCGAGTCTTACATCGGTTGTGGGTCAACTACTGTAGAGGATTATTGAAGAAGGAACTTATGAGTATTTGGAGAAACGTAGTCTGGCTGCGGAGAGAGAACATGGCATGTTGTCCTTAATGAGTCGGACTGAATTATTTGAAAGTGAAAATAAAACAAACAGAAGAATCCGAACAGTCGATGTGGGTGCATTAATTATGGTCAGGAGTTTGATCAGTTCCCCATAATGGACTCATTCAGAAAGTCAGGAGGCATGGGATCGAGGGAAACCTGGCTGTATTGATTCAGAATTGGCTTCCTAACAGAAGGCAGATGATGCAGTAGACAGAGTGAATTCTGGCTGGTAGACAGAGCGCAGCCGTGTTCCTCAAGCAGAGTCGAAATTCTGCTGCACTTTACAACTCTATTGCGAGTCTGCAGTTACCAGTGCTCTCAGAAATAGGGCTGAGGAAATAATCGATTTAATCTGATCACACAGCAGCACCTGAATAATTAATGGAATGAGGGCTGACGACGTCAGCAAATCGCTGAGTGATTGACTGCACCAGCGCGTTTTCTAAACTGACCTGTCATTTACATATTACAGGGCAAATGCTACAACGACTTCAAAGCATCTTTTCCAGTGGATCCCTACAACTAGAAACCAGAATTTCAAAGTGTTCAGCTGCAGCTACTGGTGCTCACTAAAAGAACCAGCCGTCCAAAATGGCAATCCCAATTCCCAATTCAAGTACACACCAATTTATCCAAATGCCAATTTACCTCTGAATCGTGGTTTTATCATATCGGGTGTAGGTACGCTTATATTTCGATCCATTTAACCCTGAATCCACATGGCCGGAGTGGAATGCGTGTCTCTCTCTGAAGTCAATAATAAATGAAACATACAAAACTACACAAACTAAAAACGCAGCGAAGACAAAGCAAATAATCAGGCTCACACTTGCCTCCCTTCAAAACCATCGCAGGCAATTGGACAATACAGAATAACCATCCAAATTACTTCAATGTTGCAAGGACAGATGGATCGAACAGTACCAACGACTTTCTAGATTGGTCGGTGCTGTGTGACACTGAAGTTCTAACCCAGATACACAGTCAGACAGTCATAGGAAACCACTGCACAGAAACAGGGTCTCCAGCCCGTCAGGTCAGTGAGGAATTATTTAAACTGCCTACTGCCATCGGCCTCACCCGGACCGTGCCCATCCATATCGCTCTCATCCGTGTACTTCTCCAATCATCTCTTAAACGTTGGCCTCGGAATCTCAATTACCATTTGTGTTGGCAGCTCTGTCTACACTCTTACCACCCTCTGAAAGAAGAAGTTTCCCCTCATGTTTCCCTTAAACATTTCACATTTCACACTTCACCCATGATCGTCAGTTGTATTCTCGCCCGATATCAGTGGAGAGAGTCCGCTTGCATTTACACTCTCTATACGCCTCATAATGTTGTATACCTCTATCAAATCTCCCCTCAGTCTTCTACCCGCTCGGGAATAAACTGCTAACACGTGAAATCTTTCCTTTTAGTTAAAAACATTCAATCCGTTACGGCACTACCCGTGCAATTTTTTTCTGCATTATTTTAATCTTATTTTCATCCTTCCCGCACACATTTTTCCAAATTAGGCCTCAATAAAGCCTTAAACAACAGCAAGGTAACGTCACAACTCCTGCACTCAGTGCTTTGGTCTATGAAGGCCAATGTGCGAAAATCTTTTTTTACGACCCTGTCTAACTGCGCCGCAACTTTCATTGAATTATGAACCTGCATTCCCAGATTCGTTTGTCCTGTCGTACTCCTCAGTGCCCTATTTCTCATTGGGTCAGACCAACACTGGCTGGTCCGCACAAAGTGCAAAATCTAACTCTTGTCTGTGTTAAATGCGATCTGACACTTTTCAACCCATTTTCCAGCTGGTCCAGATTCCGCTTCATGCTCCGGTTCTCTTCATCACTGTCGACTACACCCGCAATGTTGCTATCATCGGCAAATTTGCTGATCTTGTTAACGACATTATCATCCAGATAGTTGATATCGATTACAAATAACAACGGGCACAACAACGATCCCTGGGACACTCCACTCATCACAGGTCCGCAGTCAGAGAGACAACCATCCATTACCACACTCTAGCTTCCCCAACGAATCCAATGGCCAATCCAATTTACTACCTCATCGTGAAAGCCAAACGTCTGAACCTTCTCGAGCATCCTCCCCTACGGAACCTTGAAAAATCCCTGGCTGAAGTCCCTGTTAGACGGCATCCACTGCCTGCTTTCCACACCATTCTTGATAACGACCTCGGAAAGCTCTGTGAGATTGGTTAGACATGACCTACTACTTGCTGTTGTTTACTACCTACCTACTACCCCTACGCATTCTGACTATCGCTAATATTCTTGTTTGTCCAGTTACTTCCCTTCATACCCCATGACCAGCGTAGTCAGAACAACGAGGACAATTCATCATTACATAATACTTAGCAAGTCCCTTCCAATCAAAGCTATCGAGATCATCCAGCGGTCGGGACTGATATTTATGGCCTAATATTTTTTTAATTCTCCTGCACTTGATTATCCGACGCATTGAGAGTCGTCTGGAAGAGCAAGGCGTTGTAGCTTTAAATAATTAATCGATTTACTTAACTATAGCAAGATACGGTACGCTCGGTCGAACACAGAACATAGAATATTACAGCACAATACACAAGGATCTGATAGGCTTTCAACTAATGTAAGTTCGATCTAACACATCCCCCCTGCATCTCCATCAGAATCAAAGGTTTCAAAGGTACATTTAAAGAATCAGAACAGATTTAATATCACAGACATACGTCGCGAAATTGTTAACTTTACGGTAGCAGTACAAAGAAATACAGGATAAATAAATATAGAGAAAATAAAACTGAGATACAGGTGGCAGCGGGGAAAAAAAGCTGTTCCTGAATCGCTGAGCCTGAGCTTTCAGGCTTCTGTATCTCCTTCCCGATGGTAACACTGTGTAGAGGGCACGTCCTGTTAGTGGGCAATGTTAATGATGGGCGCCACTGTGACAAGATTCATCCCTTGTAACAATGATCAATGAGATACAGAGAATCTGTATTTACCAACAAGTATATTTTATTATTTCTACTAAAACCACGTAGATTTACACACTGTCGCTGACAGCAACATTACGGGTGTAGTCGACAGTGATGAAGGGTACCGGAGCATGAAACGGAATCTGGACCAGCTGGAAAATGGGTTCAAAACATTTGTCTTAACAAGTAGCTACTCTTCTGAGCATGGTCTCAGGTTTATTGCTCTGATTAGATTGTCCCAGAGTCAAGAATCAGTTCAGAATCCACGCCCTTCACATAACAAATGGCGACTTGTTTGAGAATGGTCTCAGGTTTAGCAGATCATTACCTGAAGCTTCCTGTGTCCACATTCAGTTCCTCTGATTAAATTATTCCAGTGCAAGAAGCAGTTCGTAGCCAACAAAATGGGGGGAAACAGAGAGAACTGGTTTGTCTGCTTCCCTGTCCTTGATCAGTCTGTAGTTCCTTTTGGCCAACAATGTTTAATGAGCCATGCAATCTGACACGACGGTATCTTTCTCGGGTCGGCTGTCGTCTGTATGCACCAGGGTGGATGATGGAGGTTTTGCAGAGATGCCGAGTGCTGTAGGGGTCGAAGGGGTTTACAGAAATGCGGTGTGATGTAGGGGTTGGAACGGTTTTGTTACGTGCCCCGTAACGGGTTAAAAGAACCAGCATAAATGGAACACACCTGGAGTCTGGAATTGTTACAAATAAAACACTGTTCAGTAGTATCTACGTAATCTCGTAATATAAAACCTGATAAACCAAACAGGTTAGCAGAGTTTATGCAAATGTAAGTGTGTAAATATAAAACCCCAAACTTCTTCAGCTTAGGTGGTAAATGATACAGTCTTACGATGGTATAGGAATGACGTCAGTTCAGTTCGTGATATTGAGTAGAATTGAGAAGAGAGAGAGAGAGAGGTGATTTGTTTTCCAAGTAAGCTGATGTCGTCGATCTTTCCGTTGCCTTCCGAAGTCGTGTTAAAGTTTTGTGATCACACAAAAGAGTACCGCCTTCACGCAGTAAAGCTATCAAAGGTTAAACACACCGATAACATTCCACCAGTCACCCCTTCCCCACACTGCGATCAAAACCCACCCTTTCGTGGGCACTGAAAGTTCATCCAGTGTCTATTTCTTCTGTATTTCTGTCCGTGTCTTCCGTGAGTCTGTGTGTCTGTCTGAAAAGCCAGCTGACCTTGTATATATCCCAAACATGCTGAGCGCCAGCTGTCCACTATATAGCCCCGCCCTTCCGTAACCATGGAGACTCTCGAGCTGCTCGGTGCTCTCTCTCTCTCTGAATCGGTGTACACCAACTCTCTCTTTTTAAAGGCACAGTCCATATTGAATACACCTTAGCATCTCGTCACAGTTTTTACAGATAGCGAGGGGTGTCAGCACACTTCTCCACCAATGTGGAAATGCAGTTTACTTGTAGTACCAAACTGGCATTTCTGTCTGTAACAAAATGAAACCCGTCTTGTGTCGGAGTGTTTTGCTAATAATGTTCGTGCAACATTATGCTGAGTGATCCTGAGTACCTGACTGCAGACCGCAGTCCCTACACTATAATGGCAGAATATGGCATTAAAGGCAAAACTTTTGGCAGTGCGGAGGGTCAGAGGGATCTTGGGGTCCGAGTCCACAGAACACACAAAGCTGCTACACAGGTTGACTCTGTAGTTAAGATGGCATATAGTGCATTGGCCTTCACCAATTGTGGGATTGAGTTTAAGAGCTGAGAGGTAATGTTGCAGCTATATAGGACCCTGGTCGGATCCCACTTGGAGTACTGTGCTCAGTTATAGTTGCCTCACTACAGGAAGGACATGGAAACCATAGAAAGGGTGCAGAGGACATTTACAAGGATGTTGTCTGAATTGGGGAGCATGCCTTATGAGAATAGGTGGAGTGACCTCGGCCTTCTTGTCCTTGGAGCGATGGAGGATGAGAGGTCGCCTGATAGAGGTGTACAAGATAATGAGAGGCATTGATCGTGTGGACAGTCAGCGGCTTCCCCAGGGCTGAAATAGCTACCATGAGAGGGCATAGTTTAAGGTGCTTGGAAGTAGGTACAGAGGAGATGTCAGGGGTAAGTTTTTTTTTACACAGAGAGAGGCGAGTGCGTAGAATGGGCTGCCGGCGGCGGTGGTGGAGGCGGAAACGATACGGTCGGTTAAGAGACTCCTGGATGGTTACATGGAGCTTAGAAAAAGAGGGCTATGGGTAAAGCCTAGGTAGGTCTAAGGTAGGGACATGTTCGGCACAGCTCTGTGGGCCGAGGGCCCCATATTGTGCTGTAGGTTTTCTATGTTTCTACTCAGACGACGGCCACTGGGTTTGCCCCACCTTCCTTTCATTTGCTCTTACTAATCAATCCCAAATGCCGATTGGCCACTAGTTGATTGGTCACCGATTGCTCTATTGCAGTGCCGTGAGCTGCCCCTCGGACAATGAGCCTTATTGAAGTCCCCTCCTCTCCAGATCTCCGATGTCCAGGTTGGCCACTAGTCAAAGCTACCGGACTTACCTCTTAGCGATGGCCGTGTCAATGACAGCAACATGACACTGGCAACCGAGTACATTGTCTTGGACAAGACACCTGCCAAATCTAATGCCACTCCCCTTCGCACTACGTATGGACTGCTGACACTGTATGCATATTGATCTGTTGTCCCCACATGTTCATTGATCTCTTTCCCTCTCTGCAATGTGAATACTCCAGTTAAAGCCATCTCCTGCGTGTGTGTTTCTATTTGATATGTAGTTACACAGTCACAATGCAGGCTGACATTTGAGTACAGAAGTGATGACCATAAGTTCTCTATTCCTCCAACCCTGAGACAATTCTAGATCTAGATTCTTTGTTGTTCTCACAGTTCCAGTCCAAGAAACACATTTGTCTCTTTCATATTTTGCAAGGGACATGTAAGAAACGGCAAGAAAAAAATACACAGATATAGTTGTTACTAAAAATTTTATTGGTGGCTTATTATACAAATGCCCCAAGTGAACATGCTGTACCTATCTGCACGCAATGCAACAAGGACTGCTCACTTGGAATAACTTTACAATTGACTTAAATTGCGGTGCTCCTGACAATATTGCAATGTCATTATGGGTGCAGTAAGAATTAGGCTGAGTGATGACACCTGACAGCTTTACAAACATTTGTGGAATGTAGAAAGGCACCAACCCTATGAATTAATGTATCCTCCAATATAATTTAGGAATTAACCATCTTACATTGCATAAACAACTGATTAACACATGTTTACAAACTGCATTGCATTCCAACAGTTGCTACATGCTCTCATGACTCCTGCGGTCCTTTCCGTAGATGCAGACTTCTGGGAAGCATGAACACATTTCAGATTAGCATCATGCACCGCAGCCCACATCAGTAGCAGTTCGAAAGGCCGAAAACGGTGCACGAGCAGTAACTCACGGTAATAGCAAGGATTGAAAGAGTCATCTTGGGTTGAAGGAACACTGATTCCAGCTGTCCTGAATCCACTATTGGGAGTGTGGGGCTAGTCCAGCCTTGGCCAGACACATTCCCAAAAATATATCATCAATGGGGTATAGTTCAAGGTCTTGGGCTATGTGGTAAATGATATGAGCTGTATACACAGACATAAGTATGCCCGCTCCTCCAATGTATGGTGGGTACGACTTGATAGTGGTCACTATTTCTGGCACATAATACTTGCTCGACTTCTGGCGTTTGGGCCCAAACCCATAAATGAGACGGCCCACAAACAGTTGTTGGTGAACCTTCATGCCTAGCAAGTAATCAACCATGTTATCGGTGTTGGCAACGACATCATCATCTCCATTGAAGATGAATTTAGCACTGGGGCAAAATTCACTGACCCACTGCAGCAAATTGTATTGTTTGAGGGTGAGGTTGAAAAAGGTATCCAAGAAATCCCATTGTAGGACATCTCTGTGTTCTCTGTTTTCCATGGCTAACAGCTGATTCAATTTCCTACTTTCTTTTTGGTCAGGAGAGACACCAGAGATAAAGACTCTCTTAATTAGGACCCCATTGAATTCGCGTTCTCTGCCCCAGGTCTTCCTTACCATTTCCCGCCGATCCGGGTGGAAAGGGTGAGATTTGATCACCAGGAGCAGGAAGACATTCTGAGATCCTTCTCGACCACCACATTTGTCTGGGACATTTTGAATCATGTTAAATTCTCGACAGTGTTTATACATCAAGAAGTTTTTTATGTGCTCTTTCTGTTGATCAAATGAGGGCAGGTGCAACAATGTCCTGTTCGCGTGGCACTTTGACTTGAGCACTGATTCAGTTGCATCAGCAGTAACAACCTTGGGCAGATCTTTGCGATGAACAGTTTCTGCAACATCATCAGTCTCTCGACGTTTGTTATTATCCCAGAACATGAAGAACAATCCCAGAGTAATCAGAACACCCAGCACTACTTTCTCATAGAATCGCCGATGTCCTCCCATCTTTCACCTGAAGTAGAGAAAAATATGGATTAATTCAGAGAAAACTTTACATTTACATGATGCTTGAGAAGAATGAGAAGTTAAGCTATAATGAGGTTCACTAATGCTTTGTAATATTGACCTCAAAATGGTGGTGAGGTAAGGAATAGGCAGGGCCCGACGCCCTGCTGAAAGTTTAATTGACCTGAAGCAGTCCATCCCAGCAGAAAGACAAATTTACCTATAGGATACCATCTCTGTCATTAAACTGAAAATCGCATAGTTTCTTTCTGGGCCTTAAAGGTATATGATTCCAAAGGGTTTATTCCACCTCGCTTCACAGGTCTCATCACTCCTTTCGGGGCTTAAACTGAACTGAGACAAAGAGCAATATAGCACAATGCAGACATTTTGGCCCATGATGTTGCACCGAACTTTTAACCTGCTCCAAGATCAATTGATCCCTACTCTCTCAAAAAGCTGTCAATTTTTCTTTCATCCATGTGTCTATCTAAAAGCCTCTTAAATCTCACTGATGCATCTACCCTTATCACTACCCAGGCTGTGCATTCCATACAGCCACCATTTTCTTTAAAAAAAATACTACTTCTGACAAACCCCTATACTTTTCTCTAATCACCTTAACATTATGCCCCCTCATATTAGTCATTTCTACCCAGGGAAAATGTTGTTGGCTCTCCATTCTTCCTATGCCTCTTATCAGCTTATACGCCTCTATCAAATCACCTCTCCCCACCTCCCCACCCCCAACTTTGCTCTAAAGAGGAAGGTCCCAGCTCGCTCACCATTCAGGTTGAGTTCACAGGTTACTGATACTATGGAAGATGATGTATTATTGACCATTGATTAGTAACTGAATGTATGGCAGTGCAGGGAAGGTAACGGGTTAGCATAGCTCCTGAAAACATCTGATTTTCATGACATTTCAACCTGGTCTATGTATGCCTACAATAGGAGAAACAAAGTGAAGTATACTCAAGGACCTTGGCTTTTTGCTTCTATTTTAACCAGATAATTGTTTTCAAAGTTAAATTAGCAGTGGCCCACCCACCCTGCCATCCATTGGTCAAGCCACTTTATGAAAGGCTGCAACTAAGGCATAACTAGTTCCAAAGGCAAGGCTAACTCCACTCAGATATTCAGTAGTAAGCAATTGTGACAAGACAGCGAAGCCATCGCAGGCCCACATCTATTGAAGGAAAACGGCACCAGCATCAACTATGGCAGGAATTTACGCTTCATGAAGAGCAGTGAACCTTGGACTCCAGGAGCCCAGAGAAAGCACAGATAACTGATAGCAGAACAGGGCAGATAGTTAGCATGATCCACAATGTGTATGAGTAAAACCTTGGATGCCAGGAGCCCTGAAAAGACGCCAGTGACTGATAGCAGAACGATGTGTACAAGTAAAACTATTTGCACTGGGATGCAACTTGTGTCACTTTAGAATTATGGAATCCTAGAGTAATGCGATCTAAACAGGCCCTTCGGCTCAACTGGTCCATACCAACCACAGCATCCTCCCTGCTAGACCCAGTTGTCTAGTTTGGCCCATAACTCTCCAAGCCTCTCCCTTCCATGTACCTGTCCAAATGCCTGTTAAATGTTGCAGTTGAACCCACTTCAACCACTTCCTCTGGTAGCTTCTTCCGGGTACTCACTGTCCTCCGTGTACAGAGGTTATCCCCAAGGTCTCTTTTCAATTTTTCCCCTCCTCTCTTCTATCTGTGACCTCTCATGTTGGACTCTCCAACTCTCCAATAATGACAATCCACCTTATCAATACACCTTATGATTTTAAACTTCTGAGGTCACCTCCCATTCTCCAAGGAATAAAGGTTCGGCATTGCCAGCCTCTCTGTAACTCAGGCCCTCTAGTCCAAAAACATCCTCCTAAATTTCTTCTGCACCCTCTCCAACTTGGCGGCGTCTTTCCTATAACAGGGTAAGCAAAATTGTAGATAATATTCCAAAAGTGGTCTCAACAACAAATTACATAACTGCAAATAATCCCCCGCTCCTAAACTCTACACCATAACTGATGAAGGCAAGCATGCTAAACGCTTTTTATTCACCATCCTGCCTTTCAGTGAACTGACTTGTCAGTGCCTTGCCATTCAATGTACAAGTTCTACTTCATCTGAATGTCCATCACCTCACATATAACCATATAACAATTACAGCACGGAAACAGGCCATCTCAGCCCTTCTAGTCTGTGTCGAATGCTTACACTCACGTAGTCCCACCGATCTGCTCTCAACCCATAACCCCCCATTCCTTTCCTGTCCATGTTCCTATCTAATTTTTTTTAAAATGACAATATTGAACCTGCCTCTACCATTTCTACTGCAACCTTGTTCCAAACAGCTACTACTCTCCGAGTAAAGAAGTTCCCCCTCGTGTTACCCCTAAACTTTTACCCACTAACTCTCAACTCATGTCCTCTTGCTTGAATCTCCACTACTCTCAATGGAAACACGCCTATCCACGTCAACTCTGTCTATCCCCCTCATAATTTGAAATACCCCTATCAAGTCCTCATTCAACCTTCTACACTCCAAAGAATAAAGATCTAACTTGTTCAACCTTTCTCTGTAACTTAGGTGCTGAAACCCAGGTAACATTCTAGTAAATCTTCTCTGTACTCTATTTTGTTGACCTCTTTCCTATAGATCGGTGACCAGAACTGTACACAATACTCCAAATTTGGCCTCAGCAGTGCCTTGTACAATTTTAACATTACACCCCAAGACGTATACTCAATGCTCTTATTTATAAAAGCCAGCATACCAGAAGCTTTCTTCACCACCCGATCCACGAGATTCCACCTTCAGGGAATTATGCACCATTATTCCTAGATCACCCTGTTCTACTGCATTCCTCAATGCCCTACCATTCAACATGATTGTCCTATTTTGAATAGTCCTACCAAAATGTAGCACCTCACACTTATCAGTATTAAACACCATCTGCCATCTTTCAGTCTACTCTTCTAACTGGCCTAAATCTCTCTGTAAGCCTTGAAAACCTGCGTCATTATCCACAATGCCACCTATCTTAGTATCATCAGCATACTTACTAATCCAATTTACCACCCCATCATCCAGATCATTAATGTATATGACAAACAACACTGGACCCAGTACAGATCCCTGCGGCACACCACTAGTCACTGGCCTCCAACCTGACAAACAGTTATCCACCACTACTTTCTGGCATCTCCCATCCAGCCACTGTTGAATCCATTTTACTACTTCAATATTAATACCTAACGATTGAACCTTCCTAACTAACCATCCGTGTAGAACCTTGTCAAAGGCCTTAGTGAACTCCATATAGACAACATCCACTGCTTTACCCTCGTCAACTTTCCTCGTAACCTCTTCAAAAATTCAATAAGATCTGGGGACGTCGCGTGATGACGTAGGATCAAGACGTTGGGAATCCAGCTCCCTCGTAAAAAGTAATGAAATAAGGTTTAAATGAAGAAGAGTTAACAAATATCGACTAGAAACTATTTATAAATAACTCAGGATTATCCTATAATATGGCTCCTAAACCGAAACAGAAGAAAGCTACTACTTCGAAGACTGCGCAAATCGGCGGGGAAAAAAGGCCTAACCGTATCGGCGAAGCCTCGGACTCAAGTTGGATCTCCTCCCGGCGAAGTGCATGGCACTTCTGATGATGCGGGACAGGAAGTTGCAGCAATGTCGGCGGTCTCGAAACGAAACGGCAAGAACAATGCATGCGCGAAGAAACAAGTGTGCATGAACAGATATCAGCAAAAGTAACAAAACTACAAATCCCAACTACGGCTAGAAGGGAAACTGGAATTATATCGGAAGTGGAGTCAGACTCTTTGGGAAATTCAGAGGAAGAAGAAGAGGAAAAGAAAATGGAGATTAAAGGAGTTATAAAAGATATCCTCATATATATTATGAATGAATCAAAAGCTATAAGAAGGATGCAGAATACACTCGATAATGTGGTGGAAAAACAAAAGAAGATGGATAATAAAGTTAAAGAAATGGAAGTAAAAGTGGAAGAAAATACTGAAAGAATAGATAAGATAGAAGACAATAATCTTGCCTGGACAATAAAAAGAAAACGGATGTTGGAAAAAATAGATGCGGTTGAAGACTCAAGTAGATGAAATAATATCAAAATTGTTGGTCTTATGGAAGGTACAGAGGGAGAAAATCCAATAAAATTCTTTCAAGAATGGATTCCGAAAATTTTGGCAATGAAAGAAGGAAGCCAAGTAATTGACATTGAAAGAGCACACAGAGCTTTAAGACCAAGACCTCAGCAAGATCAAAATCCAAGATCAATTCTGATAAAATGCTTGAGGTACCAAGATAAAGAAATGATCTTGAAGGGAGCTACTCAAGGTGATAAAAAAAGAAATGGGCCATTGATAATTGAAGGGAAAAGAGTTTTTTTTTTATCCAGACATAAGTTACGATCTTCTGAAGAGGCGGAAGGAATTTAATCCAGTGAAAAAATCTTTATGGGAAAAGGGCTACAAATTTTATTGAGCTACCCAGCAAAATTGATAAACTTCCTGGATAACGAAGAAAGAAGCTTTTTCATTGACTACCGGAAAGCGGAGAAATTTGTACAAGAATTACCTGATGTCCACGAAGAGGAGTAAAGAATTATAGAAAAGAAGTGGACTAATGATGATGACTGAAACAAGGTTGGACATGACAGACATTTACAAGGAAAAAAATAGTTGAGTATTAATTAGGACTAGAGACATTAATTATTTTCTTTTTTTTCTTCACTAATATATTTTTTTTTGCAAGGGGGGGGGGGTTTGGTGGAGGAGCTCCTGATCGATGGCTGCGAGTTTCACGTGTACAATCATGACGATTGCCATGACCCGTAAAATGGGGGGGGGGGGGAGTAATGTTGTGTTCTTTTTATTCGCAACATTAGTGGGGGGGGAGGTATTTTGGGATTTTTTTCTTATATATTAGTTACCTTTCTTCTATTTTTCCTCTTTTTTGCCTGGATGGTTGGGGAGAGAGTCATAGCAACATGGAGAATTTTAAAGAGTTCCCAAGGTATTATGAATGATTAATTTACTTAATTTTTTAAGTTTTAATGTTAATGGACTTAATGGACCTGTGAAAAGAAAAAGAGTTTTAACATATATTAAGAAAATGAAAGGCGAAATAGCTTTTTTACAAGAAACACATTTAACAGAAACAGAACATAAGAAATTAAAGAGAGATTGGGTTGGAAATGTCATTGCAGCTTCATTTAATTCAAAATCGAGAGGAGTTGCAATTTTCGTCAGTAAATCTTTACCAATTAAAATACAAAATTTAGTAATTTATTCTGTGGGGAGATATGTGATTATACATTGTCAATTTCTTTTCAGAATTCTGGACATTTATGACCATTTATGCACCAAATGAAAGTGATGTAAAATTCATACAAGAAGTTTTTTTGAACTTGGCTGATGCACATGATAAAATATTAATAGGTGGAGATTTTAATTTTTGTTTAGATCCAGATTTGGATAGGTCAACTAAAGTTGCTATAAAATCAAAAGTAATAAAGCTAACTTTATCATTAATGAAAGATTTAAACCTGCTTGACATATGGAGAAAAAATAATCCAAGAGAAAGAGATTATTCATTTTATTCAAATAGACATAAAACTTACTCAAGGATTGATTTTTTTATTATCAAAAAATGTTCAAGATAGAGTGAAAAGTGTGGAATATAAAGCAAGAATACTGTCAGATCATTCCCACTTGATAATGGCAATGATAATGATGGATAAGGAGAAATCGATCTATAGATGGAGATTTAATTCAATTTTATTTAAACGTCAAGATTTTTGTGATTTTATGAAAAAACAGATTCAATTTTTTAATACAAATTTACATTCAGTTGAGGATAAAATTGTATTATGGGAAGCGATGAAAGCATATTTAAGGGGTCAGATTATAAGTTATACATCTAAAATTAAGAAGGAATATTTGGCAGATATTAGATCAATTAGAAAAAGGTATCAAAAAGTTAGAAAAAGAATCGCAAAGATATATGACAAAAGAAAAACGAAGACAACTTGTTAATAAAAAACTACAATATAATACACTTCAGACATATCGTACAGAAAAAGTAATTATGAGAACTTAACAGAAATATTACGAATTAGGTGAAAGATCACATAAGATTCTTGCTTGGCAGTTGAAAACAGCACAGGCTTCTAAAACAATAAATGCAATTAGAACAAGTGTAAATAAGTTTACATATAAACCTTTAGAAATTAATGAAACTTTAAAAAAATTTTATACTGTATCAACCAGAATCACCAAATAAGATTGCTGAGATAGATACATTTTTACCACAAATAACCCTTCCAAAATTAAATTTGGAAGAACAGAAAGGATTAGATATGCCCTTTACATTAAAAGAGGTTGAAGAAGCTTTAGGATCACTTCAGAGTAATAAATCCCCAGGAGAAGATGGTTTTACTCCTGAATTTAAAAAAAAAAAATTAAAGATTGATTAATTCCTCCTTTTATGGAAGAAATATATCTAGTGGAAAGAATGCATAAACTCCCACAATCTTTTTTAACAGCGATTATAACTGTTTTGCCAAAAAAAGATAGACATCCATTAAAGCCAACATCATATAGGCCTATTTCTTTGTTGAATACAGATTACAAAATAATAGCAAAAATTTTATCTAATAGAATATCTAAATATTTACCAAAATTAATACATATGGATCAAACAGGTTTTATTAAAAACAGACAATCAATGGATAACATAAGCCGGTTACTTCGTATAATTATTTTGGCACAAAAAAGAGAGGAAATGAGTGTGGCAGTTGCTTTGGATGCAGAAAAAGCATTTGATAGATTGGAATGGGATTTTTTATTTAAGGTTTTGGAAAAATATGAGTTAGAAAAATCTTTTATACAATGGATTAAAACCGTAAATACTAATCCTCAAGCTAAAGTAGTTACAAATGTTCAGATTTCAACACCATTTTGCTTAACGAGGTCAACTAGACAAGGCTGCCCATTATCACCTGCTTTATTTGTATTGGCAATAGAACCATTAGCTGAATTAATTAGAACAGATTCAGACATTGGGGGCTTTAGAGTTAATCAAGTAGAATGTAAGATTAATTTATTTGCTGATGATGTTTTGATTTATTTAACAAACCCATTACAATCTTTGCAAAGATTATCTTTTAGATTGGAAGAATATGGGAAAGTATCAGGGTATAAAGTAAATTGGGATATAAGTGAAATTTTACCCCTTACCAAAGGAAATTATAATCAATGTCGATTAGTAACTCAATTTCGATGGTCAATAAATGGGATAAAATATTTAGGTATTAGAGTTGATAATGATGTAAAAAATTTATATAAACAAAATTATTCACCATTATTAAAAGAAATACAAGAGGATCTTGATAAATGGATGATGTTACCAATAACATTAATAGGTAGAGTTAATGCTGTAAAAATGAATATATTTCCTAGATTGCAATATTTATTCCAAACTTTACCAATACAATTACCTCAGAAGTTTTTCAAGAACTGAATAAATATGTAAGGAAATTTCTCTGGAAAGGAAAGATGTCAAGAATATCATTGGAAAAATTGAAATGTAAATTTGATTTAGGAGGGTTACAACTTCCAAATTTTAAGAATTATTATAAAGCAAATCAACTTCGATTTATTGCGTCTTTTTTTGATGAAGAAAAACCAGCATGGATTAGAATAGAATTAGATAAGATAGGAGAAAACATACCAGAAGATTTTATATATAAATGGGAATCCAAATGGATATGGGAAAAAAAAGAATATCCTATATTAAGACACTTGATTGATTTATGGAATAAGGTAAATATGGACGATGAGATAAAGAAATCTTTATTAGCAAAAAGTACTTTAATTCAAAATGGGCTTATTCCTTTTACAATGGATAATAAACTTTTATATAATTGGTTCCAAAAGGGGATTAAATATATAGGTGATTGTTTTGAAGGAGGTATATTGATGTCGTTTGATCAATTAAAAAAATAAATATAAATTATCAAAGAACACTCTTTTCTGTTATTTTCAATTAAAGGCTTATTTACGAGAAAAGCTGGGTCAAACAATGTTGATGCCAAAACCTAGTGAAATAGAAATATTTATTCAAAAAGTAAAAATTTGAAAAATTACAACTTGTATGTACAATTTGTTTCAAAAACAGACAAGTAAATCAGGAATTCATAAATCAAGACAAAAATGGGAATCTGATTTGGATGTTAAAATTGATGGAAAAAGCTGGTCAAGATTATGTTATGATAGTATGATAAATACAGTAAATGTTCGACTTACATTAATACAATATAATTTTTACATCAATTATATATAACACCACAGAAAATAAATAGATTAAATTCAAATATGTCTGACCAACGTTTTTGGTGTAATCAAGAAATTGGTGCTTTTTTACATTCTACTTGGTCTTGTTTTAAAATTCAACCATTTTCGATAAATCTAAGATTTCTATTGGAACAAATTATTGGAGTACAACTTCCACATAGTCCAGTATTATTTTTATTAGGAGACATTGAAGGGACAATACCGAAACTTAAATAGAATAAGTATCAGAAAAAAATTATAAAAATTGCATTGGCAGTAGCCAAAATAGTTATCGCAGTTACTTGGAAATCTGATTTATATTTAACTATGGATCGTTGGAATAATGAAATACATAGTTGAATTCCACTTGAAAAAATTACATACAATCTAAGAAATGAATATGATATATTTTTGAAAATTTGGCTCCCATACCTACAAAAGAGGATTAAATACATAGGTCCTTTGAAGATAAAATTATAAAGTAATTGGGGAAGGTAAAAATAAATATTAAAATTATTTTGAACTTCATGGAGCATGTGGGGATCCTCCGGTATCCAGGCAATCTTTCTCTTCTTTCTTTCTTTTTTTTCTTTCTTTAGACAAGGGTTAAGGGGGGAGGGTTAAGGTGAGGGGGGAGGGCTAATATTATTTTTCTTTTTCTTACTATTTTATCACCACATTTAGTCTTTGTAAATTTCTAAAAATATAATAAAAAAAATTAAAATTCAATAAGATCTGTCAAACATGGCCTTCTACGCACCAATCCATGTTGACTGTTCCTAACCAGACCCTGTCTCTCCAGATAATTATATATACCATCTCTAAGAATACTTTCCATTAATTTACCCATTATTGACGTCATAATTACAGGCCTAGAATTGCTAGGTTTACTCTTAGAAGCCTTTTTAAACAATGGAACCACACGAGCAATACGCAATTCCTGTATCACCATCCCCGTTTCTAATGACATTTGAAATATTTCCGTCAGAGCCCCTGCTATTTCTACACTAACTTCCCTCAAAGTCCGAGGAAATATCCTGTCAGGTCCCGGAGACTTATCCACTATCCTTAATAGCGCCAGCACTTCCTCTTCTTTAAACAGCTCAGGTATTTGTAAAGTAATGGTGATAGCGGAGTAACACACCGACGGGAGTAATGTAAATAGACCCGGTAGTCATGAAAGTCATCTGATTGATAAGGTTATTTATTTCCAGTAAGTGAACACTAATCTGATGGTGAAATATGTTGTACTCTTTTGGCTGTGGCTATGTCCAGTTTGCAATCTCCACATAGCTGCTGCCTTGCCCATCATTGTAATGGCCCCATTGTGGACAAATATTTAAGTTTGCTTTATAAAGTTGTTGACTGAGATCGGTGCCGCTGCAGGTTGCCGGAACACGGTTAAATCTGGCGAAAGGGAATGTCCAGTGTTCAAAAGAAAAGATTGTTCCAAAATCATAACTTTTTACCAGAGTTCACATGGCCCATCCTGCTGCTGTGTCTTTCCTATAAGCCCACAGCGATTTCTGCCCTCAGCTGTCACTGGAGTTTATAGTCTGACAGTCAATTGGTCCCAAAGTAAACAATAAGTTAATGCGATATGACAGCACCCGATCTGAACCAGGATGCGGGTCGTGGTTGCTCCCTGGAGCTGATCGATTTGTCGTGAGATACAGGTGCTCGGATTCGCTGGAAACAGAATCAGCAGCTCAGCACAGAGGAAACACGGAGACTGTACTGGGTGGGCAACTTTACTATGAGTTAATGTGTCCACTTGTGATGGTAGGAATTCTAGTTTTTCTACCATTTCATTACTGTCTTTAAAATTGTGTGGCTTTACGGATCCGCCTGATTTTTCTGCAGGAGTGAGTGTGCTTTTCCCGCAAAGACAGCAAGCATCTGTCAGTGATATTTAAAATAAAACTTGCTGATTTAAATCTCATTGGCTGTTGATAACAAATGTCTGTGTGCACTGTATTGTGCTCCTCCGGTACCTAGTAATACGGCCACTGACTCTATGTCCGTGGTCTTCTACTGCCGTAGCCCGTTCAGTTCAATGTTCGACACGTTACGCGTCCAGCGATGCCTCTCTGCACAGTGCAGTAGTAATGTGATTATTTGAGTTACTGTCATCTTCCTGGAAGATTGAATCAATCCCTCCTTTCTCAACCGACCTCTCTCATTACTAAGATGTTTTTGCTCTCAAAATTGCCGCAACCTGATTTATTTCCCAGAACCATTCTCCGCAAAACTGAGACTGTTGAACGTGACAGTCCCAGGATTTCAGCAGTTCCTGCGATATTCAAACTGAACCGTCTGGCACTGACAAACATTCCACCCTAAAAGTCATCCAGATCACATTTCATCCCCATTGTGATGTTTGCTGGAGACAGAACGTACCGTTTACTAAAGAACAGGATAGGGAGAGGCCCGCTGATAAAGCTGTGGGTTTAGTTAATGATTATCACCAGGAACTGACTGAACATTAACCAGGGTGTGTTCATTACTTACAGAACCCGTAACACAGCCTCACTGGGACAGGGTGGTAACAGAACCTGGAGCCGCGGTAGAAGGTAAGAAGCACCAGCTCCGAATCATCAGCAAAGGCTCGGGAGGTGCGAGCTTCCCGCATCTCGGAACTGTCCCCGGGCTACTGCTCGCAGTAACAGAAGACCGATCCGTCCACACTCGGGCTCGACCGATCCCTGACCGAGGGAACTGAAGTTTCGCTTTGTTTATTCCTTCACTGGCGGGATTGACACTATCTGTCCATCCTAGACGGCATTTCTGTTGGTGCTCAAAAGCATGGAACAACCCACATTGGAGTTTACAGCCGGGGCGGGGGGTAGTCGTGGGGGAAGGCGGTGTAAGGAGTTGATTTTTCCATTATATAGTCGGTTGGTGAGACCTGTTGTGGATCACCGCCTGCAGTGTTGTTTCGCTTCTGTCAGAAGTCAGTGGCTAGGTGGGAAATCAAAAGAAGGTTTACCAGACAGATATTTGCCGCTGCGAGTTTTTGTATGAGGAATCTGTTGTGATCTTGACTTGTGGTGTGACATAAAACAGGGGCTTGTATACATTACAGTTTTTTTTTTAAACAACAATATACTTGATTGTATCCGCGGTAATTTGGTATAATGAGTGAGAACTTCGATGGAACATAAAGTATCCTGCGGAGTTTGACAGGGATGTGGACAAAATAGTTCCTGTTGTGTGAGGATCTGAAACCAGGCACCGCCAGTTGAAGACAGTTGAGATGTTTTCCCTCTCTCTGTGGGTCTAGTGTGTCATGGGAATGACCGTCCTCAATATTCAGGAGACAGAATATTCATCACACAGTAAGGAGAAACGGCTCCGGTATCTGTAAATGTGAGGTCGGGGAAGCACACCAGCGGGAGGAAAGTAAACAGACCCATGCGTCATATTTTATTCTGATTAATAATTTTATTTATTTCCAGTAAGTGAACACTGATCTGAATGTGGAAATATATTCTTATCTTGCTGTACTCTTTAGGGCGTGGTTATCTCCAGACCGTTGCTGCCTTGCCCATTATTATAGTGGCCCCATTGTGGACAAATATTGAAGATTGCTTTATAAGCGGTCCGACTCTGATATCAGTGCAGCTGCAGCAGATGGGGTACAGTCACATCTGGCGAAAGCGACTGTCCACTGTTCAGAAGGAAATATATTCCCAACCAGAGTTGATAGAGTCCGTCCTGCTGGTGTGTCTCTCCAATAAACCCATATTGAACTTTGCCCTCAGCTGTCACTGGATTTTTCAGTCGGAGAATAAATTGATCCAGAACTAAACAATAAATTAATTCGATCAGACCAACCGAAAGGAAACAGAATCCCTGGAGCAGACTGAATTGGAAAGAGATTCTGTATGTAATCTTTGTCACTGTGCACCGAAGTACAATCGTAAGCCGGTACCGAACAACACAATACAACCATTTGCCTGACTGAGGTTTTGTGTCCTTCAGTTCAAGCACTGGGGAGCGGGGTGTGGAGTTACATCCTGATTAGTGTGAGGTCCGTGTGAGCGTGATCTCAACTGAACGTTCCGCAGGGTGTACTCACTCACTGTCTGGACCCAGAGAATTCAGTGCTCAGATTCACTGGAAACGGAATCAAGAGCTCGGCACTTGTTTATTTTTTTCTCTCTGTATGTTTTTTGTGCTACCTTGCGCAAAGATAGAGTGTACCTTAAGACTATCTGAAATAAAACTTCCTGCAGTACATCTCACTGTCACCTCCTGTACCTAATAGTGTGGCCGCTGAGTGTATGTCCGTGGTCTTCTACAGCTGTAACCCGCCCAGTCCAGTCTTCGACATGTTACACGTTCAGTGATGCCTCTCTGCACGCTATTGTTGTAGCGTGGTTATTTGAGATACTGTCGTCTTCCTGACATATAGAATCAGTCTGGCCTTTTCCCTTCCATCTCTCTCATTCATAAGGAGTCTTTGCTCACGGAACTGCCGCAGCCTTACTTTTTTTATGTTGTGTTCTCCGCAAACTGAGACTGTTGAAGGTGACAATCCCAGGAAATCAGCAGTTTCTGCGATATTACAAACTGCGCCGTCTAGCATTAACAAACATTCCACGTTCTAAGTCACTGAGATCACATTTCATCCCCATTCTGATGTTTCTGAGAGACCGAACGTACCCTGTTCCAAGGACTAGGAGTCGGAGAGACCCGCTGATAAAGCTATGGGTTTAGTTAATGATTATCACCAGGAGCTGACTGAACATTAACCAGGGTGTGTTCATTACTTACAGAACCCGTAACACAGATTCACTGGGACAGGGTGGTAACAGAACCTGGAGCCGCGGTACACAGTAAGAAGCTCTATATACTGAAATATAAACATCACAAAGGCAGTCACCCACTTCTGTGAACACTTAAATGAGACTGAGAACGTATTGGTGTATTCAACAGTAGAAATGTAGGTGAATCGCTTTTGAAAGAAATAATAATTCCCTTTGACTAATTACACCAACTTCCTGTGCATGCCCTGCGGTAAACTGGTGTAGTTGGAACTGTTAATGGAAACGTCGCACTTTCAATGCAGTTGCGAATGAACAGCAAAGGCTAGGAAGGAGCTAGCTTCCAGATGTTCGGAACTGTCCGCGGGCTACTGTTTCCAGCAGGAGGCCGGCCTCTCCACACCCGGGGCTTTACTGATCGCTGACCGAAGGAACCGAGGATTCGCTTTGTTTATTCCTTCGCTGGCGGGATCTACACTGTTACGAACGTGCCACAACTCTGAGGGGCCGAAGGGTACAAAGTCGCCCCCTCCTTTTTGAGAATCGCAAGATCGCTATTAATTCGGGTCTGGGACCCAGGAAATGAGAGAGAATCCACAAGGTTTTGGAATGTGTCCTGGCCTCAGCGAGACAAAGCCACGGATAACGGCCATTGTCTCTTGGAGACGGAATTGTGTATTGAGTACTGTACTATTCATTGAAGCCCTCAGGGGACGACCAGAGTGGTCTGGTTGAGGGATTGCATCATCCCAACCTGATTGACATCTGAGACCCCGTGAGTAAGGATAAAAGAGGGTCTTGGGAACAACCCCTTTAGACACACCAGGAGAAACGCTGGAAATCCCGTGACAGCGTTTAATAGCGACAGCCGGTGGGGCTCGCGTGCGTCCTTTCCCTTGCCTGGGATTGGCGGGCTCACCACGGAAGAACGGCTTAGCTAAAGGAGAGGCCACAAGTGAACGGCCACACCAACGAGACTCTGACGGATCGAAATCAGAGAAAAACTCATGGGGGCAGATATCTGTCTGCTGAACCTTCTTTTGGTTTCCCACCTACCCACTCTTATCTGACAGAAGCGAAACAACACTGCTGGCGGTGATCCACAACAGGTATCACCAACCGACTATATAATGGAACCATCAACTCCTTACACCGCCTTCCCCCACGACCACCCCCCGCCCCGGCTGTAATCTCCAATGTGGGTGGTTCCATACTTTTGACCACCAACCAAAATGCCGTCTAGGATGGACAGATAGTGTAGATACCGCCGGTGAGGAAATAAGAAAACGAATCCTCAGTTCCCTCGGTCGGGGATCGGTAAAGCCCCGAGTGTGGACGGATCGGCTTCCTGTTACTGCAAGCAGTAGCCCGGGGACAGTTCCGAGATACGGGAAGCTCGCACCTCCCGAGCCTTTACTGATGATTCGGATGCGGGTTGAAAGTGCGGCGATTCCAATAACACTGTCAACTGCACCGGTTCCCCCGGGGACATGCACAGGAAGTCGATGCATTCAACTAGATGAAGGGAATTATTAATTCTTTCAAAAGCGATTCTCTACAGTTCTAATATCGATCAACACAATACGTTATCAATCTCATTCAAGTGTTCATAAAAGAGGCTAACTGTCCTTATGATGTTTATATTTCAGGATATAGAGCGTCTTACCTTATACCGCGGGTTTAGGTTCCGTTACCACTCTGTCCCAGTGAGGCTGTGTGCTACGGGCTCTGTCGGTAATGAACACGCCCTGATTAATATTCAGTCAGCTCCTGGTAATAATCATTAACTAAACCTACAGATTTATTAGCGGTTCTCTCCCTATCCTGTTCCTGAGTAAAGGGTATGTTCTGTCTCCAACAAACATCACCATGGAGATGAAATGGAATCTTAGTGATTTTGAGAGTGGAATGTTTGCTGGTGCTTAACGGTGCAGTTTTATAGACAATAGACAATAGGTGCAGGAGTAGGCCGTTCGGCCCTTCGAGCCAGCACTGCCATTCAATACGATCGTGGCTGATCATCCACAATCATTACCCTGTTCCTGCTTTCACCCATATTCATTGACTCCGCTATCTTTAAGAGCTCTATCTAACTCTTTCTTGTAGGCATCCAGAGACTTGGCCTCCACTGCCTTCTGAGGCAGAGCATTCCTTAGATGCACAACTCTCTGGGTGAAAAAGTTTTTCCTCAACTCTGTTATAAATGGTCTACCCCTTATTATTAAACTGTGGCCTCTGGTTCTGGGCTCCCCCAACATCGGTAACATGTTTCTTGCCTCTACCGTGTCCAAATCGTTAATAATCTTATATGTTTCAATCAGATCCCCTCTCGTCCTTCTAAATTCCAGTGTATACAAGCCCAGTCGTTGCAATCTTTCAACATATGACAGTCCCTCCCAACCCGGGAATCAACCTATTGAACTTATGCTGCACTCCCTCAGTAGCAAGAATGTCCTTCCTCAAATTTGGAGACCAAAGTTGAACACAATACTCTAGGTGTGGTCTCACGACGGCCCTGTACAACTGCAGAAGGACCTCTTTACTCCTATACTCAGCTCCCTTTGTTAAGAAGGCCAACATGCCATTAGCTTTCTTCACTGCCTGCTGTACCTGCATGTTTACTTTCAGTGACTGATGAACAAGGACACCTAGATCCCGTTGTACTTCCCCTTTTCCTAACTTGACAGCATTCATACAGTTATCTGACTTCCTGTTCTTGCCGCCAAAGTGGATAACCTCACATTTATCCACATTAAACTGCATCTGCCATGCATCTGTCCACTCACCCAACCTGCCCAATTATCCTAACATCCTCCTCATATCTCACATTGCCACCCAGCTTTGTGTCATCTGCAAATTTGCTAATGCTACTTTTAATCCCTTCATTTCTGAAAAGGACACGTTAATCCCTACTCTTTGTTGCCTGTCTGCCAATCAATTTTCTATTTATGTCAGTACCCTACCCCCAATACCATGTGCTCTAATTTTACCCACTAATCTCCTATGTTGGACCTTATTAAAGGCTTTCTGAAAGTCCAGCTACACTACATCCACTGGCTTTCTCTTGTCCATTTTAATAGTTACATTCTCAAAAAATTCCAGAAGATTAGTCAATCATGATTTCCCCTTCGTAAATCCATGCTGACTCGGACCAATCCTGTTACTTCTATACGAATGTACCGTTATTTCATCTTTTATAATTGACTTTCTGAATGAGTCTTCTACGGGGAACGGATGAAACGCCTTATGAAAATTAATACATCCACATCGACTGTTCTGATTCATCTGTTTGTTTTTCACTGTTACAAATAATTCAATCTGGTTCACAAAGGAAAATATGTCCCTCAAAAAGCTACGTTGACACTCTGTAGCTGGACTACATTTCTCCAAATGCCCATATTTTCCCTCTACAATAATCTTCTCCAATAGTTTACCCACTACTGACATGATATTCACTGGTCTCTAATTCGAAACAGTATACTTATTATCTTTCGTCAACAGAGGAATTACATTTGCCATCTCCCAGTCTTCTAGTTCTACTTCCGTGGCCAGCGAAGATACAAATATCTTGTCCAAAAGTGCAGCAATATCTTCGCTCGCCTTTCAAAATTACCAGGTCGTTATCGGGGAATCATCCATCATCATGTTTCCTGCGCAGTTTTTTTCTGAGCTTCAGCATGTTCGACCATATCTGCCTTTTTACGCTGTGTTCACATTCGTCAATATATTTAGTGAGGAGCTTCACTGCCTCCATGACTACAGACACAAGTTTTCCTCCGATCTGCCCGCACTATCTCCAGCCATTTTCCTGTTCTTCACATTGCAACTCTCCAAGAGTTCTCAAGTCGTCTTCTACCTCTTCTAAATCCATTTTTAATTTTTTTCCTGTCTGTATTGTGACTCGCCAGAACCCTACTCGATCTTTTCTTCCTAAACCTTAAGTATCTTTCTTTCTTCCTCTTGGCCAGCTGTTCCAACTTTGTTGTCAGCCGGAGTTACTTTACGCTATCATCCATTCCCTGCATCAATGAAAGAAGCCCTTTCTGAACCCAATCTCAGTGCTCCCGAAACAATCTCCACATATCTGTTGCGCATTTTCCTGAGTACATCAATTTCCCAATGTTCGTTCCCAAGTTCCTGCCAGGAAGAACCATGCATCGCAGACCCCCAATTAAACACACTCCATTCTCCCTGGTCCTACCCCTGTGCAAGGTAAATGTTGTGGAGTTATGCCCTATCGTTCTGAAATGCTGACTCGAGGGGAGATCTGTCACCTGATCCGTTTCCTTTTCTAATATTAGATCCGGTATGGACTGTTCGCTAATCCGCCTTTTTTCTTATCCTACCTTGACATAACTGAGAAATTATGCCATACCTAAACCTATTACCCTGGGAAGGTTGCAAAGAATATTGTGTAAGTTTCAGCTGCCCGAGTCAATAACATGACACATGTCAAAGATCCGCTTACGGATCGGTTTCTCACGTTCCCGTTGCGTTTTCTTTTGTTAATTTGATGGGCGGCTGTACAGAATACTCCAGATGGGGTGTTCGCTCCCTTCATGTTTCTGTGTTCGGCTCACAGTCAATTAACAAACAAACGCTCCATGTTTTCCCCCCTTTCTGCAGCTGCGATACTATCCCTGGTTTCCCATCGCACTCCCTTTACACTCTGTTACCCGACCCTGTCCATTTTTCAACATCTAAAGCCCGGAATGACCTGAAGCCATCCCTGCCCTTGTGACAGTCGAGTGTCTGTGATAGTTTGGAACATACTTCAACCAAAGTGACAATCACGCCAGCAGCATTGAGCGTTTGTATTGCTACCGACCTGACCTGTATAAAGTCAGCAATTTTTCGCCAAATCTGCAATTTCCAGATGTCCAGGCATATGATTGTTTGATTTGATGACGTATTTGCCAAACCTGTTCATTGTAAAACGGCATTATTTGAAAACTCCGCTGAATTGTCATTAGACACGGGCGTTATCTACACAGATGTCCATTTAATGTAAACACATACTTCATTCCATTCCTCAGCTCTTCTCTGAATTTCCTCTGTGTCAGTGTATAGATACAAGTATTGGTGCACACGCTGAGAATTTCTAACATGAACCCAAATTGTTGTAGGATGTATACCGGGGAACTCAAATATCTGTCCTGGTAAAAATAATTTTGCACTTGCCATTTCAAGGAATGGGCTAAATTGGGCATCCAAAATAATATGAAATTAGCAGATATAGAAAACAACAAAATCTTCGACTTTCTGCGTTTTTCCACCTCGGCATCTTTCTGATTGTCGCTGCTGTGCCGAAGCCTTCTGCGGACTCTATTTGCCACAAAGATATGTTTTACGGTTATCCAATTAAACAGCAGGATTAAGCCGAGTGGTAGCATTGGTATTAAAATAATCATCAGTAATTGGTATCCTCTCCACACGGGTGAAGTCGCGTATTCATAAGTGAAGGCGCAACGCCACGGCGTGTTGTCAATGATGGCGTAAGGTTCAATGGCAAAGTAAAACGGGACACATTTCCCGCAGCACACTATAACCACGGCAAAGATAACCACCGTTGCTGTTCTCTCGGTGCAGTATCGCTCCCGCAGCTTTCGGCAACATATTGCGATGAAGCGATCGAAGGTAAAACTGACCGTGAACCAAACAGAACAGTCCCTCGTGATGACCCGAAATACAAGTGTCAGAGCGCATACCGGAGTGATGAGCAGGGATCTGGAATAAATGTAGATATTGTTGGTCTGTTCCACTAAAGCAACAACGATAACCACCAGCAGATCCGCTGTCACCATTCCAACCAGGTAACGGGTGATGCATTTGGAGAGTCCGCATTTTCCCCGAGATAGGATCACAATCGCCGTTAAATTAACTACAAGAAATTTGGAAAAAAATAGAAATATGTTCAGCAGCAATTGCCCGAATGCCCCCATTCTACCGATGCTATGGAGGGTATCAAGTGTGTGCTGTCTCGGTCGCTGCACTGCGGCTGGAGGACAATGACGGATGTGAGAGTCAGTGGATTGGCGACCTTCCCACAGTTTAGAGCGAGGCATCCGAGTTCCACGACTCACGTACCGGTAAGCAGTCGATCGCTCCTGTAAACAACACCATTTCCATTATTAGAGGTGAAAGAGCCGAAGGAATTGTTTGTAGCCGTGACAAAGTGACAGCATGGAGATACAAAACACATGTTCTCATTTACCAACTTACAGAAGAACAGACCTACGTTTTGGAAATAGTTGGACAATCATTTAAATAAGCTGCCACGTTGTTATAAGTTCGGAGTGTCTGCACTGATAGAGACTCGGACCTAGAAAAACAGACACCAGCATCACTTCAGAAAGCCTAGCGAGGTGAAATTGTGAAGCAATGTCAATATCGGCACCAACATAATTGACAAAAGAACAAAAAGCTACCATCAAAATATGAAAAAAATGGAAATAAAACCATTAGATGCCCGAATCTTCCATTCCGGAAACACGTTTCAGCCGACGGTAGCATCTGTGTTCAGTAACAGTGCGGATACCGCAGCAGAGTAACGACGGCACCATACATAAAGTGACCAGCTCCGGCATCTTACCGGGGACACCAACCGCTACAAGTGTGGGATAGAAAATGGCCGCGATGTAGTAAATCGCCGGATATCCCATATTCCGTCAGAAGCAGCGTTCAGTTGTACGGAGCGTTTCAGCTGCTCAGATGGACCAGCGATCGGTTTAGCAGACTTTTATTGAGGAGAGAGTAATTCCACTGAGGCAATTAAAGTGGCGATCACGTCAAGGACATTAGTGACAACCAAATGTACAAACACTTACATTAAACTATTTTTACTCACTGTCCCCGTGTCATTAATTTAACTCCTCAAGGGATATTGCAATCCAATTACTTTACAACAAAATATGATATGTTTTTTTTTCCATGATACCTGGCTTCAGCGATTTAAATAGCATATTTTTATATCATTGTTGGTTTAAAACAGGCTTCATCATGAAGTCGATTTATTTTCTAACGTTTGACGCAGCACATTCGCTTTTGAAATTGAGAGAAGGATTTTTTTTTTTGGCGGGTGAAATGGAGAACACTTCTTTATTAAAGGGGAACATTCGTTCACTCTTTTCTTTCGTTCGATCCAGTCATTCCGGGCGGAGTGATTGATGGAATAAACAATGACAGCTGACATGCATTACAATAACACTGCACTTATATTCCTCCAAACAATTTAAAAGATCCACAGCGATATTCCAGAGACCTGTGATCAAAAAGGGAGAGTGTCTTCGGGAAATGAGCGAGTTTGTGGACAGTTTGAAGGACAATGTTTTCCAGCGCACAGATGAGCCGTTTGGCAGGAATCTGACCTCTGCCAGTCAATGACTTGACCTCCCCACACTCTTGACGTGCCATACAGTCTTTTTAAATTTAAAGATATTCTCAAACCAGCCACAATTCTACTACTATTTTTCCATCCATTCTCAGTTTAAATAAATATAGTCAGTAAAGTCTATGCATAATCCACAGACACTCAGGCTGTTGTATTATTTGCCCTGAAGTTGTCTTTATCTCCCCTGATTTACTGTTAGGTATATTGCCTTTTGAGAATCACTATAAGTATGCTTAGAACACCGGATGTAGCCAAGCCCACCTGTCAACCACACTTCTTCCTGCTCCTGCAGTGCACCGCTCCGTGCCGATTGTGGTTCTCGTACCGATGAGCGGACCTCGGCTTGTTGGAGAAAGAGTCACCACTCTGTTTCCATTGTTGAACTCGTACTAATGTGCGGCCCTCTGTAGACTCGAGAAAGTATCACCTTTGCCTTCAAATCAATCCTTCCAAAGTGAATCACTTCGTACCTTTCCGGGTTGAACTCCATCTGTAAATTCTCAGCGCTGCTCTGCGTCCTGTCACTGTCCTGTTGTAACCTGTGACAACCATCTATACTCTGCGTAATTGCACCAACCTTCGAAACTCTGCAAATACCATAAACCACCCTTCCACCTCCTCAGCCAAATCATTCATTGAAGCACAAAAATCCGGTGGTCTCAGAACAGATCTCCGCAGAACTCCACAGTTCACCGACATCCAGGGAGAAAATTTTCCATCCACAACTATCCTTTGCTTTCTGTATACCTGGATACCAAAGCTTCTGACGTTATAAATGGTCCTACAATGGCTAAACTTTGCGCCTTGTTAAAATCCATTCATATCAGATCAATTATCCCCACTTTATTTCCAGAAAACCACGCAACAAACACGGTCTCCCATCTGTTTTTCTCTTCCATTGATTCCACCTGGCTTGGGCGAGTGTAAATATGTGAAATATTCTTTTACAGTATTTTTATTCAGAAGACAAAAACAAGATTTACAGAGTGCAACACATAGATACATCTCAACATAAAGTGTGACCATTCATATATTGTAATAAAATTGATCAAAATGTTATAGCATATCACATAAAGGTATATCACTCTGTAATCAAAATATTAAAGATAGGTCATACATCATAAAAATATTTTTATATAAAAAAGTCAACACCTTACAAACTACCAAAGAAAAAAGCTGACTGATGGTAATGGATCATTAGAAAAAAACATATTCTCTAAAGAAGGGAAGACAGAACTATACATAAAAGACTGTGCACTGTGAAACTTAATAATTTAGAAAAGTAATTTAAGAAAGGTCCCCAGATAACATAAAAAGATTGTTTCGAATTTAAGACTGAGCAGCGGATCTTCTCTAAATTTAACTAAGACATAATATCAACTAGCCATTGAAGATGTGTAGGAGGGGTTGACTCATTCCATTTAAGCAAGATTGCTGTCCTTGCTAAAAGAGAGGTAAAAACTAAAACCTGTAGGTTCGGAGTATTTATCTCCAATCTCCCATCTGTTTCTCTCTTCCAGTGTCTCCACCTGGCTTGGGCGAGTGTAAAGATGTGAAATAGCCTCATCCTCCGGGAGCAATGTGGAAATGGTTACGCAACTCCTTCATATGCATCACCGTCAATTACCTGAGACATAATTCAAAGAGGATCATCTCATCTCGGTCCAGGGCATCCCATTGACAATATGTTTTCTGGAACTCAGCTACTAGGGGACATTATTATGGACGGCATCATACTGAGCCTCCTTAATTGCTGCTTGCATTTGTCCTTTCCAATAACATCATACGCGGTCTGTGATAAATCTAGCCCAAAGAGGGATTATAACCATTTCATTTTTGATAACATTGTCCTTAAAGTTCTGTTCATCCGTTCAGCAATTTCACTCTATTGTGGTCGATAAGGGATACCAACATATGTTTTACCCCAAACAGTTTCACATGTGGGTGTAGCGGGGACCATAACTGTTTCTAGACCGCTTTGCAATTCCCAACGGGTAGAAACTCTGTCCAACAAAATCCTGGCTGTAACGTCAGCGGTTTTCATTATCAAGTTGGGAAAGCCTCTCTTCACCTGGTGAACGCATCCACTATCTCGAAGATATATTTCAGTCCTCCAGAGGATAAAGGTGAAGATTCAACAAAATTAATCATCAAGTTAACACATGGACCTTATACGTCGCGTATCCTGAAATTGCTTTTCTAGCAGATTTATCTGGGTTCTCACTGGGCACAAATCAAACAATTCTTACAATAATGTACAGCTCCTCGCAGTTTTGGCCACCAACACAGATTCTTCAACTGTTCCACAGTTCTGTTTGATCTCCGATGCCCACAAATGTCATGGTGGCAATGCATCATCTGGTTTCTATCACAGTTCCGCCCCTCAAATTTACCACTATCAAGTATAACCCCATGCCAGTATCCCTTGATATTTCCCAATCTCTTCAACATTCTCTCATCTTTGTACCTTTACTAACTCCTGATCCTGTTGCTGTGTTGACACTGACTCTATATGTATAAAGTTTGCTGGTTTCTCTGTCATCCCTACCTCTATATCTGGATTCCCTTTCACCACCCAAGTTGATTCCAGTTATGAATAGCTCACCAGCCTTCCTGTTCCTTTCTAGGGATGATTTTAACTGAGCCTCCACCTTTTTAATACATCAGTGTTTTCTCTTGCCTTCTTAAATATTTACTTCATCAAGCGAGGTGATGGCAAAGGTTCGCCTTCTATTGGGATATAACCTCTAGATTCCCATAACGGTAAATATTCAGTCAAAGCACATGAGCATCCAGTGAATGAAGGGAGATGGGTGATGTACAATAATCAGAATAATCTACCGAAACCAAACTTCGAACCCCAATTTCTCTCCCCATCTAACATCATTCCCCAATCCCCGATCTCTCTCCACACTAGATCCCTCGCCTTCCCCGGCCTCCGTCCCCATGGTCTTTCTCTACCCTCCTCTTTCTCTCGCTACCTCACCAGTCTCTGTCCCCGTTTCTTTATCCCCAGTCCCTCTGTCTCGTCTCTCTGGCCAGAGTCGACTCCTATCCGGGGTAATACCTTTTCTGTTCATTGGAGTGTCATGGAGTGAAGATGGCGGGTGAACCTGCTGCTTTATAGTTGAAATAATAAAAGTTATTTGTTGGCAAATACAGATTCTCTGTACCTCACTGATCATTATTACAAGGGCTGATTCTTGTAACAGTGGCGTCCATCATTAAAGTTGCCCACCAGCAGGACGCGCCCTCTATACAGTGTTACCATCGGGAGGGAGGTACAGAAGCCTGAAAACTCACGCTCAGCGATTCAGGAACAGCTTCTTCCCCTCTGCCTGGAGCAACTCAGTTTTTTCCCCCTCTAAATTTAATTATGCTGCATTTAATTGTACTGTTACCGTAAAGTAACGAATTTGACGACGTATGCCTGTGATATTAATTCTGGTTCTAATTCTGATTCAGTTGCAGCGGGGATGTGTCAGTTTGAATTAGTTGAAAGTCTGTCAGAACCTCGTGAGACGAAGGGCTGTACTGTATTGTAATATTCTATGTTCTGTGCTCTATCAGGTGTACCGCATCTCACTACTTAAGTCCAGTGGATTAATTATTTAAATTATTAATTATTTAAAGCTTCCTTTCCAGACTATTCTCAACGCGTCTGATAATATTCCAGGATTCTTTAACAACAATAGGCCATACATATCTGTGACGGCCACAGGATGATCTCGATAGCTTTGCTCGGAAGGGACTCGTCAAGTATTACGTAATGAGGAATTGTCCTCGGTGTTCAGACTACGCTGGTCATGGGGTATGAAGGGAAGTATCTGGATAAACAGGAACATTAGCGATAGTCACTATAGGCCCGTGCGTAGTGGGTCATGTCTAATGAAACTTACAAAGCTGTACGAGGTAGTTACCAGAAATGGTGTTGACGGGAAAGGCAGTGGATACCGTCTAACAAGGACCTCAGCAATCAATTTGCAAGGTTCCGTATGGGAAGATGCTCAGGATGTTTCAGTCGGGACTGGCTTTCACGATGAAGTAGTAAATTGGATTCGCCATTGGCTATGTTGGGGAAGCTAGAGTGTGGTAATACATGGTTGTCTCTCTGATGGTTGTCTTCACTCCTTTCCCGGGTAATACCTTTTTTCTGCATTGACTGCTCATGGAGTGTCGTGGAGTGAAGATGGCGTCTGAACCTTCGTGTTTTATAGTTGAAATAATAAAATTTACTTGCTGATAAGTGCAGATTCTCTGTACATCACGTATCATTATTACAAGGGCTGATTCTTGTAACAGTGGCGTCCATCATTAAAGTTGCCCACCAACTGGACACGCCCTCTACACAGTGTTACCACCGGGAGGGAGATTAATTGTACTGCTAGCGTAAAGTTAACAAATTTCACGACGTATGCCTGTGATATTAAGTTTGTTTCTAATTCTGATTCACTTGCAGCGGGGATGTGTCAGTTTGAATTAGTTGAAAGTCTGTCAGAACCTCGTGAGACGAACGGTTGTACTGTGCTGTAATATTCTATGTTCTATGCGCTATCTACTGTACCGCATCTCACTATTTAAGTCCGTCAATGAAGGGAAGTATCTGGGGAAACAGGGTCATTAGCGACTGTCAGGATGGGCCAATGCTTAGTAGGTCATGTCTAACCAAACTTACAAAGCTTTACGAGGTAGTAACTAGGCATGGTGTTGAAGGCAAGGCATTGGATGCCGTCTACAAGGACTTCAGCAAGGAATTTGCAAGATTTCACATGGAAGGATTCTCGGGAAGGTTCGGTCGTTTGGCTTTCAAGATGAGGTAGTAAATTGGATTCGCCATTAGATGGTTGTCTCTCTGACTGGGGACCTGTGACAAGAGGAGTACCACAGGGATCGTTGCTGTGTCCGTTGTTACTTGTCATCTATGTCAGCGATCTCGATAATAACGTCGTTAACTGGATCAACAAATTTGCCGATGACACCAACACTATAGGTGTAGTCCACAGCTAGGAGGACTACCAGAGCAGGAGGCGGAATCTTGACCAGCTGGAGAAATGGGCTGAAAAATGGCCGATCAGGTTTACCCCAGGCAAATGTTGCAATTTGGGAGGACGAGCCAGGGTTGGATGACACAATGAGAAATAGGGCACTGAGGAGTACGATAGAACAAACGAATCTGGGAATACAGGTCCATAATTCAATTAACGTTGCGGCGCTGTAAGACAGGGTCGTAAAAAAAGAAGTTTTTCGCACATTTGACGTCATCGGCCAAGGTACTGAGTACAGGAGTTGGGACGTTACGATGCTATAGTTGAAGATTTTATTGGGACCCAATTTGGAATATTGTGTGCGGTTGGGCGCAACTACCTGCAGGAAAGATGTAAGTAAGTTTGAAAGAATGCAAAGAAAAATTACAAGACTATTGCCGGGACTGAATGTTTTGAATTAAAAGGAAAGATTGTAGATGTCAGCACTTTATTTCCGAGCGGGTAGAAGACTGAGGGGAGATTTGATAGAGGTATACAACATTATGAGGCGTATAGAGAGTGTAAATGCAAGCGGGATTTCTCCACTGATGTTGGGTGCGAATACAACTGGAGATCATGGGTGAAGGGTGAAATGTGAAATGTTTAAGGGAAACATGAGGGGAAACTTCTTCACCCAGAGGGTCGACAGAGTGTAGAAAGTGCTGACAACGCAAATGGTAATTGAGATTCCGATGTCAACGTTTAAGAGATGATTGGAGAAGTACACGGATGAGAGGGATATGGATGGCCACGGTCCGGGTGAGGTCGATGGCAGTAGGCAGTTTAAATAATTCCTCACTGACTGGACGGGCTAAGGTCCCTGTTTCTGTGCAGTAGTTTCTTATGGCTGTCTGACTGTATATTTGGATTATAACATTAGTGTCTCACAACACCGACCAATCTAGAAAGTCGTTGTTACTCTTCGATCCCTCTGTCCTTGCACACACTGAAGCATGGAGACTGAGTGAAATGAGTGATGATAACATGAGAAGATTGAAGCGCAGGTGTCGGATGACAAAAGGGGTATCACACTACAGGAATATACCTTCACCCCTTCAGTAAGGAGTAAAGACAGTATTTCCGGGCTGCAGGTGGGTGTGACAGTAGTCCCAGCACAGTAAGCAAATCTGTTGCTTCATCGGCGGTAATGGGGATCATTCCTCCCGGTACTATAAAACAAAGGCTTTATTTAATCCGAATCCTAACCTTGGTCAGAAATTGGAGGTCAGAAATCCTGGAAGTCGTTGGAGTGGTGGAGACGTCATGTTTTAATTGGGTTGAATATTAACTCGTGGATGATACGTTACTTTCTGTGTCTCTTTGTCTGGGAATCGAAAGGCATTATTAAATGTTTTATTATTCCAATTACAGACATTTGTTAACCATTGAACAAATAAGGGCATGTCATTTTCTGCGATATTTTGAAAATATGAATACATTGCAGTTTTAAAATATAGCACGATATTTGGACATAAGTGAGTTCAAATGAAAGAGAAAGAGAAGAAATGGCTGTATGTGAGTTGTGTGTTTCTTTTGTTTCTGTTTGGGGGATGGTTGAATTAATCTTCCTTTTTCTCTATACACGTGACAAAAAAAATTGTGCCACCTTGCGAGACGTGATTTCCAGGAACTGATGCAAAATTCGAAGGCTGCATATCTCTTCGAAATTCTATGAAGTAGTGCTGTATGCCTACGAAAGTTTTGAAAGAAGACAAGTGTGAGCACGGGTGTTTGCCTTGCACTCGCTGTGTTTTTTAGTTTGTGTCGTTTTTTAAAGTTACTTCGTGTATTATTAATTTCGGAGGGAGACAACAATTTCACACCGGCCATGTGGATTCAGGGTTAAGTGGATCGAAGTTTGAGCGTATCTACACCCGATTCGATAAAACCACGTTTTAGAAGTATTGGGATAAATTGGTGTGTACTTGAATTGGGAATTTGGACTTGTCATTTTGGAAAGATGGTTATTTTAATGAGCACTCGAAGTTGCTCTGAACTTTTAAATCAGTTGTAGGTCTCGATTGGAAACGATTACTTTGATTTCATTGTAGCATTTGCCCTGTAATATGTAAATGACAGGTCCGTTTAGATAACGCACTGGTGCAGTGAATCGCTCAGCGACTTGCTTACATCATCAGCCCTAATTCTATAAATTATCCAGCTGCTGCTGTGCGGTCAGATTAGATCGATTATTTCCCTCAGTCCTGATTCTCGGAACGCTGCAACTGCAGAGTCCAAAAGTTGTAAAAATGTCCCAGAATTTCCACCCTCTTAGAAGACAGCGGCTGCCCGCTGCCTTCCAGCCAGTATTCACTCTATCTACTACATCATCTGCCTTCTGTTAGGAAGCCAGTTCTGAATTAATTCAGGATTACCTCGATCCTATGTCTACTGACTTTCTGAACTAATACACCTACATCGACTACTCAGATTCTTCTGTTTGTTTTATTTTCACTTTTACAAATAATTTAATCTGGCTCATCTCGTACAACATACCTCTCAAAGAGTCACGTTGCCTCTCCTTAACCAGACTACGTTTCCCCAAATACACATAAATTCCCTCTTCCATTATCCTCTACAATAGTTTACCCGCTACTTATGAAAGACTCACTGGTCTATACTTCCAAAGAGTAACCCTATTATCTTGCTTCAACAAATGAATAACATTTACCACCTTCTAACCTTCTAGTTCTACTTCCTTGGCCAGGAAAAACACAAATATCCTGTCCAGAATCTCAGCAATGTATTCGTTTCCCTTCCCAGATCAGCTGAACTATATCCCTTCCAGCACCGGGGAATCATCTATCATAATGTTTTCCAAGTTTCCAGCGCATCCTCTTGCTCAGCGTCGGCATGTTTTGGCATATCTGCCTTTTGACGCTGTGCTCACATTGATCAATGTATTCAGTGAGGAGCTTCACCGCCTCCTTGGACTCCAGACACAAGTTTTCCTCTTTTACCTCTGATCTGTCCACACTCTCCCCAGTCTCCTCCTGTTCTTCAGAGTACAAACTCGCTAAGGACTTCTCAAGTCCCCTTCTAAATTTTCTAAATCCATTATTAAATTCTCTCCTGTCTGCATTGTGACCTTCCATAACCCTGCCTGATCCTTTTTCCCGAAACCTTAAGTACCTTTCTTACTTCCTCTTGAAGAGTTGTTTCAATTTTTTTTGTCAACCAGGGTTACTTTATGCTATCATCCTTGCCCTGCGACAATGAGACAAGCCCTTACTGAACCCCATGTCAATGCTCCCTAAACAATCTCCACGTATCTGTTTCACTTTTCCCAGAGTACATCATTTCGCAATGTACGTTTCCAAGTTTCTGTCAGGTAGCATTACCCATACATTGCAGAACCCGCTTAAACACATTCCATGCTTCCTGGTCCTATCTATGTGCAAGGTAAATAGAGGGCAGATCTGCCCTATTGCTCTGAAATGCTGACCCACCCAGAGATCTGTCACCTGATAACGTTTCCTTTTCTATAATTAGATCCGGTATGGACTGTTCGCGAGCCTGCCTATATTCATATAGTGACATGAATCCTTCCTGGACACAACTGAGAAATCATGCCACGACTAGACCTTTTATTCTGGGGAGCTGCCAGAGAATATCCTGGAAGTTTCAGTTACCCGTGCCAATAACATGGCCGATGTCAAATATTGGCTTCCCGATCGGTTCTTTACCATTCCCGTTGCACTTATTTGGTTGATCTGGTGGGCGGCTGTATTCAATACTCCAAACGGAGTGATCAGCTTCATATTTGTGTGTTTGTCGCACTATCTATTAATAAGCAAACGCTCCACGTTGTCCCCCCTTTCTGCAGCTGCGATACTGTCCCTGGTTTCCCATGGTACTCCCTTTACACTCTGTTACCCGACCCTGTCTATTTTGAAACATCTAAAACCCGGAAAGTCCTGAAGCCATCACTGCCCTTTTGACAGTCGAGTGTCTGTGATAGTTTGGAACATACTTCAACCAATGTAACAATCAGGCCAGCAGCATTGAGCGTTTGTATTGCTACCTACCTGAACTGTTTGAAGTCAGCAATCTTCCGGCAATTCTGCAATTTCCGGATGACCAGGCATATGAATGTTTAAATTTACGACATATTTGCCAAACCTGTTCATTGTAAAACGGTTTTATTTGAAAACTCCACTGAATTGTCATTAGACGCGGGCGTTAGCTACACAGATGCCCATTTAATGTGAACACATACTTCATTCCATTCCTCAGCTCTTCTCTGAATTTCCTCTGTGTCAGTGTATAGATACAAGTATTGGTACACATGCTGAGATTTTGCAAAATGAACCCAAATTGCTGTAGGATGTATACTGGGGAATTAAAATATCTGTCCTCGTAAAAATAGTTTTGCACTTGCCATTTTAGAGAATGCGCTACACTGGGCATCCAAAATAATATGAAATTAGCTGAGATAGAAAACAGCAAAATCATCGATTTTCTGCGTTTTTCCACCTCGGCATCTTTCTGATTGTCGCTGCTGTGCCGAAGCTTTCTGCGGACTCTATTTGCCACAACGATATGTCTTACGGTTAACCCATTAAACACCAGGATTAAGCCGATTGGTAGCAATGGTGTTAAAATACTGTCCAGTAATGTGTACCCTCTCCACACGGGTGAAGTAGCGTATTCATATGTGACGGTGCACCGCCACGGCATGTTGTCAATGATGACGTAAGGTTCAATGACAAAGTAAAACGGGACACATTTCCCGCAGCTCAATATAATCACGGTCATGATTACCACCGTTGCTGTTCTGTCGGTGCAGTATCGCTCCCGCAGCTTTCGACAACATATTGCGATGAAGCGATCGAAGGTAAAACTGACCGTGAACCAAACAGAACAGTCCCGCGTCACAGCCTCAAACACAAGTGTCAGAGCGCATACAGGAGTGATGAGCAGCGATCTGGAATAAATGTGGATATTGTTGGTTTGTTCCACTAAAGCAAAAATGATAACTACCATCAGATCCGCTGTTGCCATTCCAACCAGGTAACCGGTGATGCATTTGGAGAGTCCGCATTTCCCCCGAGATAGGATCACAATCGCCGTTAAATTAACTGCAGAAAATTTGCAAGCAAAATAGAAATATGGTAAGCAGCAACTCTCTGAATACCCCCATGGGTATGATCCGTTAGGAAGTGGAAAGCGGGAGTCCAGTCTGTGCGGTCTCCGTCGCTGCTCTCGGGCTGGGCAATTTAGAGCAAAGACTCTGAGTTACACAGCTCACGTACTGGTGAACGGACCATCGTCCCAGTAAACAACAGCATTTCGTTTGTTAGGGGTGAAACAGCTGAAGGGATTGTTTGCAGCGGTGACGATGTGGAATCAAAAGAACAGAACACAATTTATCATTTGCTAACTAATGTCAGAACAGATCTACGTGTCGGAAATAGACCGGACCGTCATTTAAATAAGCTGCCACGTTGTTTTAAGGTCGAAGTGTCTGCACTGATAGAGACTCGGACCTAGAAAAGCGGAGACCAGCATGTCTTCAGAAAGCCTAGCGAGGTGAAATTATAAAACAATGTCAATATCGGCACACACGTAATTGACAAAAGAAAAATCACTTCGACCAAAGTACAAAAATGCAAAAAAATACAATCAGATGCCTGAATCCTCCATTCCGGAAACACGTTTCAGCCGACGGTAGCATCTGTGCTTAGTAACAGTGCGGATACCGCAGCAGAGTAACCACGGCACCATACATAAGGTAATCAGCTCCGGCATCTTACCGGGGACACCAACCGCTACAAGTGTGGGGTAGAAAATGGCCGCAATGTAGTAAATCGCCGCATATCTCATATTCCGTCAGAAGCAGCGTTCAGTTCTGTGGAACGTTTCAGATGCTCAGATGGACTGGGCATCGGTTTTGCAGACTTTTATTGAGGAGAGAGCAATTCCACTGAGGCAATTAGGTGGCTATCACGTCAGGGACATTAGTGACAACCAACTGCACAAACACTTACATTAAATTGTTTGTACTCACCTAATCGTAGTGTCATATATTTGACTCCTCAAGGGATACTACAATCTATTTCCATTAAAACAAAAATATGATGTGAATGTTGCCAGTTTAATTTCCCTGTCACCTGGCCTCAGCAATTTAAACAGGACATTTTTCTATCAGTGTTATTTCAAACATAGGCGTTCATAATTAAGTTGATTTCTGTAATAACATTCAACGGAGCACATTCGCTTCTGAAGTTGAGAGAAGGAGTTTAGTCCGAGAGGTGAAATGGAGAACACTTCTTTATTGAAGGGGAATATTCGTCCATTCCTTTCGTTCGTTTCAGTCATTCCGGGCGGTTTGAGTCATGGAAATCACAGTGACAGCTGACATGTGTTACAACAAAATGCACTGCACATATTCCTCCAAAAACTGTGAAGGATCCACAGCGATATTCCCGAGACGTGTGATCAAAAAGAGAACGTGTCCTCTAGAAATTAGCGAGGACTGTGGACAGTTTGAAGAACAATGTTTTCCAGCGCAGACACGGGCCGTTTGGCAGGACCCTGACCTCAGCCAGTGAATAACTTGACCATCCCATACCCGTTACATGCGATGCAGTCTGTTTAGCTTTGAAGATATTCTCAAACCTGCCATACTTCTACCACTATTTCTCCATCAATTCTCTGTTTGAACAAAGATATTAAGTAAAATCTATGCATAATCCCCAGATTCACAGGCTGTGGCATTATTTGCCACGAAGTTGTATTTTTTTCTCCTGATTTACTGTCAGGTATATTGCCTTTCGAGCGTCACTATGAGTATGTGCAGATCAGCGGATGTGTTCAAGCTCACCTGTCAATCACACTTCTTCCTGCTCCTACAGTGCACCGCTCCGTGCCGATTGTGGTACTCGTACCGATGAGCTGGCCTCGATTTATTGGAGAGAGTTTCATCACTCTGTTTCCATTGTGGAACTCGTACTAACGAGCGGCCCTCTGTTGACTCGAGAAAGTATCACCTCTGCCTTCAACTTCATCCTTCCAAAGAGAATCACTTTCTACCTTTCCGGGTTGAACTCCATCTGTAACTGTTCAGCGCTGCTCTGTTTCTTGTCAGTGTCCTGTTGTAATCTGTGACAAGCTTCTATACCATCCCTAATTCCACCAAACACCACATCATTACAAATACCATAAACCACCCTTCCACCTCCTCATTCAAATCATTCATAAAAGCACAACAATCCGGAGGTCTCAGAACAGATCTCTGCAGGACTCCACAGTTCACCGACATCCAGGGAGAACATTTTCCATCCACAACTAACCTTTGCCTTCTGTATACCTGGATACCAAACCTTCTGACGTTATGAATGGTCCTACCACGGCTAACCTTAGCGCCTTGTTAAAATCCATTCATATCAGATCAATTATCCCCCACTTTATTTCCAGAAGACTACGCAACAAACTCGTTCTCCCATCTGCTTCTCTCTTCCATGACTCCACCTTAGCTCGCGCGAGTGTAACGATGTGAATTATCCTCATCCTCCGGGGGCAATCTGGAAATGGTTACCCAGCTCCTTCATCCACATCACCGTCAATTACCTGAGACATAACTCCGAGAGCATCATCTCATCTCGGTCCAGGGCATCCCATTGATAATATGTTTTCTGGAACTCAGCTACTAGAGGACATTGACTATCTCCAAGGGGTTTGAGTTGGTTAATATGATATCACACTAACTTGTTTGGAGCGGTCTGGATTCGATATACTGATGGACTTGCTTTGTCAGCGACATCATATGTCCCTGCAAATCGCGAAGCTGTAAAGGGGCTTGTCTGATGTAGTGAGTTCCAAACCAGCCATAATTCTGCTACTATTTCTCCATCCATTCGGTCTTTGAACAAAAGTAGCAAGTGAAATCTGTGAATTCTCCGCAGATTCCCAGGCTTCTCTATTATTTGTCACGAAGCTGGATTTTTTTCTCCTGATTTACTGTCAGGTATATTGCCTTTCGAGCGTCACTATGCGTATGTGTTCACCTCACCTGTTCATCACACTTCCTTCTGCTCCTGCAGCGCACCGCTCCGTGCCGATTGTGGTTCTCGTACCGATGAGCGGCCCTCGGATTATTGAAGAACGTCCCGACACTCTGTTTCCATTGTGGAACTTGTACCAATGTGAGGCCCTCGGTTGACTCGAGAAAGTATCACCTCTCTGCCTTCAAATTCATCTTTCCAAAGTGAATCACTCCGTACTCCATCTGTAACTTCTCAGTGCTGCTCTGCGTCCTGTCACTGTCCTGTTGTAAACTCTGACTATCTTCTATACTATCCATAATTCCACCAACTTCCACATCATTGCAAATACAGTATCTCACTGTTCCACTTCCTTATTCACATCATTTTTAAAGCACAAAAACCAGGGGGTCTCAGAACAGATCTCTGCAGGATACCACAGGCACCGGCATTCAGGTGGATAACGCTCCATCCAGAATTATCCTCTGCCTTCTTGGGCGTCAGTCCTGAATCCACAAGCCACTTTTTCCAGGATACCAAGTCTTCTAACGTTCTGAAAGGTCCTACCATGGTTAACCGGAGGATGACCGTCACATCTTCACAGAATTGAACGAGGTTCGTGAGATATGATCTGCCCCTCACAAAGTCATACTGATTCATCCAAATCAGTTAATGCTTCTCCAAATTCTCGTAAATCCTGTTTCTCAGAATGTTCTCCAATAATCTGCCCATCACTGAAGTAGCTCTCTCCGCAAGTATCCCCTCTCACTGGTGAACACTGAATTAAAGTCTTCATTCAGTACTTGTCCTTCGGCCCCCGACTTCAGAGGCTTGTTTCATCTTCTATCCCCGACAGGTCCTATACTCATTCCAGTCATCATTTTCTTCACATACATCTTGAATAGATTGGGGTTTTCCTTAAAGTTACTGCAGACCTACTGTAGATGTTTCTTGTGATCCTAATTCCATTCTACAGTTTGTCCCCGGATACTTTGTGGATCTACAGTCATGTCTGATCCTTGCTTTCTAATCTTGAGGCCATCTTCCTAAAGCTTTTTTCTTCCTCTTCACCAGACGTCAAGAGGAAGATCTCTTGTCAACCATGTTTCCTTCACCCTACCGTCCATTCCCTGCCTGAATGGGGCAAACGTATCCACAACTCCATGTTAGTGCAGCCTAAAACTCATTGACATTTTCGTTGTGTATTTCCCAGGACATATCTGTTCCTGATTTATGTTTTGATGTTCCAGCCTAATATCTCCATAATTCCACATACACATTTAATTACATCGGGAACTGACACAGGGCTGTGGGACGAGAGCGGGTAGAGTGATTAATTTGGATCCTGACACGGGGCTGTGGGCAGAGAGTGGGGCAATGGGATGGGTATGGGGAATGACACGAGGTTGTGGGGACACAGCGGGGCATTGAGATTACTTGGTGACTGACGCGGGCCTGTATGATTAGTGTATGTAACCCTTTTACGAAAGGAGGGTGCTGGACCCCTTATGATTTGTCTACCGACAGAACCGATCCACAGACGGCGCAGTAGCCACTGCTCTACACACCGTTCTTACACATCTGGAGAAGAAGGATGCTTATGCGAGAATGCAATTCTTGGACTACAGTTCAGTTTTCAAAACCATAATTCCTCCCAGGCTCGACAGGAAGCTCAGAGATCTCATCCTTGACCCTGCCTCCCAGATCGCCAGCAGGTTGTAAGAGTGGGCTCCCTCACCTCCATGCCTCTGACTTTCATCACAGGAGCCCTTCAGGGCCATGTACTGAGTCTCCTCCTTTACTCCCTATATACTCATGACTGTATCGCCACCCTCAGCTCCAATCTGTTAATTCAATTTGCCGACGACACTATATTGATTGGACTAATCTCAGAAATTAACGAAGTGGCCTACAGGCAAGTTATCTCTCTGACACAGTGTCGTCAAGTAAACAACCTCTCCCTCAATGTTGCAAAAACAAAGTAGCTGGTTGTGAATTATACGAGGAATGGAGACGGGCTAAACCCTATTGACCTCATTGGATCTGGAGTTGAGAGGGTGAACAGCTTTAAGTTCCTCGGCATCACCATCACCGAGGACCTCACGTGGTCTGTACATACCAGCCGTGAACTGAAAAAGGAACAACAGCTCACTTAGAGATTGTAAACTGTTTTGGGCCCCTGACCGTAGAAAGGATGGGCTAACACTTGAGTGAGTTTAACAGAGCTTTATACAAAATGATTCCAGTATTAAGTATCTTGTCATATCAAGAGAATTTGATAGGTGATACAATTTAAATCTATCGAATGTCTCCAATGGGCTGGATGTGGACCGCATGTGTCCTATGGTGGAAGAGTCTAGGAGCAGAGGAGACATTTTCTGAATAGAATGTCGTCCATTTGCAACGTTGATGGATTTAGCCTGTTACGTACCCGTGACACGTGTACTTGTCACTTGACAGGTGTTGAAGCTATTCTGGACTTGAGGTAATGATCTTGTGATGGTGGAGTGACGTCATTTTCCCGCCAGTAGAGGTCATGAGACAGGTTGTTTTTACAGGGTATAAAAGGAGGAACGCTCCCTGTGAGGAGGGGCAGTTCGTGACTGGATTTGCCATGTTGACTTCATGCCACTGCGTGATTTAATGTTATGACGCAGTTTAGTTCAAAGATGGAGTTTTTTTATGCCTAAAGTTTAAAAGGTCATTGTCAGCAGTTTCTTTATAATACTGCTAGTTAAAAATCAGTGGAGAGTGAAGATCGGAGTTTGGGAGTTAAAAGATCGAGATAAGTCGATTTCGACGGTGATACAGGTTCGAGCTTGTTTGATCCTTATTCGGAAGGAATTCGTTGGCTGCCCCGTATTAATCCCTCTGAATAGCAGAAAGGATTGGGAACAGTTTTGTAAAGGAAAGGTCAGTGCATTTAAGCCGTTTCATTTTCCATCTTCGTAAATTCTTCGTGGGAAAAGTAGTTCGACTGGGAACCGCAACAACACGACCTGAAAGAGAATTTAAATCGTCTTGAAAAGTCTTTCCCTTAAATGAACTGTAAACATTTTGAACTTTTGCAATACTACTTTGAAGAACTGTTTTTGCAACATTGCTTTAAGAACTGTTTAAGCTGCCGCACAGCAGCTGATTTCCGGTTACGTTAGTGATTCGTTTACTTTTGGGGTTTGTTTTTCAGTGTTTAATAAATGTTTTATTTGTTATAAAAACCCCTGCCTCACTCATATATTTATTGTTGCTGAATCCGTAACGTAAATATGGGGGCTGCATCCGGGATGAATCATTTCTGAGTTTAAATGCTTGTAAAATTTTGAATCGGTGTTTTGGGAAAGGGGAATACTCGATTCTTTTGTTTGATTGGCTTGTGAGTGGTATTCGGCAATAATGAATATTGATGAGTTTCTGGCTTCGCCAGACGCAGAGTTGTTAGTGAAGGTGTAAAAAAAACTGAGGTGTCTGAGATAGCTAGTAGATTGCAACTTAAAGGTTTTTTGAAGTCTACATCAAAGGCTCTAATACAAAGAAAAATTGCGTCACACTATGTGAATTCGGGTGATTTTAATGAATCGATTTTAGAGTCCTTTCCAATAAGTCATCTGGAGATGCAGCTTGCAAATCGAACAAATGAAGTTGGAACAAAGTAAAGCAGTATTGGAACGTTGTAGGTTAGAAGCTGATAATAAAAAAAAGTGAATTTGAATATGCGATGACGGAATAAAGGTCTGGGAATCAGTCTTCTGGTTCTAGAAAACCGTTTGTTGCTAGGCAAGAAATTAAATTGGTCGCTCCATATAGTGAAACAGAAGTGGAAAGATATTCCCAACATTTTGAAACGATTGCTCATATTTCAGAGTGGCCGAAAGATAAATGGTCAGTGTTGTTACAAAGTGTAGTTAAAGCAAAGCACAACATGTTTATACAGCTTTAACTGCTGTGCAAGCACTTGATTATGATATTCTGAAAAAGCATTATTTGAAAGCGTTCGAATTTGTCCCAGAAGCGTATAGAGAAGGATTCAGACGTTTGAAGAAGTCTGTGGAAAAAAAAACTTATGTGGAATTTGCCTATGATAAAGCTGTGTGTTTTGAGAGATGGGTTTCCTCTAAAAATATAAATGGTGACTATAATACATTGAAAGAGCTGATTATAATGGAGGAATTTAAAAGAAGCATCCCTGTTGAAGTAAGGACCTACTTAAATGAGAGGGATACTGATACATTGCAGGACTCTGCTAGATTAACTGATGAGTATGTTTTAATCCATAAGAATAAATTTCCTCAGGGCAGAATTTTTAAGAGGAAAATAACACGGAGACTCAAGGTAAATCAGAAATTAAATCAGAAGTTAATGAGAAATGTAAGGAGGAAGGAAAACCTGTCAAGGAAAGACAGTTTGGTCCTATTTGTAACTATTGTAAGAAACCTGGCCATGTAATAGCTAACTGTTTCGGATTGAAAAATAAAGAGAAGGAAGCAATTCCAGATGCTTGTGTGCAACAGGCTGAAGCACCTGTAAAATTACAGGGTTCGATAAACATAAATGTTTAGTTAGAGTCTGACCAAGTTCAAAAGGGATATGATCATTTTATAACTGAAGGTTTTGTATCCTTGAAAGAAGGATCTACTCTGCTGCCAATAATAATCCTCAGGGATACTGGAGCTTCTCAATCACTGATGTTAGACAGTGTGTTGAAGTTTAATGAAGAGTCTGATACTGGTGAGGTACATTATATACGAGGTGTTGGGAGTGATTTTATGCCTGTCCATTTACATAAAGCAAATTTAAGGTCTGGGTTAGTTACAGGACTGGTTAAAGTAGGATTACCTACTTTACCTACTAGCTTACCTGTGAAGGATATTTCTTTATTGTTAGGTAATGACTTGGCAGGTGGACGTTTTTCCTGAAGAGCATTTGACAATGGAGTCAGAGGAACCAGAGATGAATTCTAACACAGATTCTTCCTGTGTTGTGACTAGAGCTATGGCTAAAAAGATTGATGCGCAGAATGAGCTTGTTACTCATGACTGTTCAACTCAGGATTCGAGTTTTGAGGATGTGTCAGAGACTTTCTTACCTTCGTTGTTTGAAGAAGATTCTGGGAGTAAGTCTGACTATGAAGATTTATCTCTGTCTCGGAAGGAGATGATAGCAGAGCAGAATAGAGACCCTGAGATTATAAAATTAAGAGAACAAGCTTTACTAGATAGTGAAATTGAGAAGGTGCCAGTAGGATATTACTTGGAAAAAGGAGTGTTGATGAGGAAGTGGAGATTACCTACAATTCCTGCAGGTGAGGAATGGAATATTGTTTACCAGGTAGTTGTCCCTAAAGTTTATCGAAATGAGATTTTGACTTCAGCTCATAGTGTGCCTTTAGGTGGACATCAAGGGGTAAGGAAAACTGTGGACAAGATTTTAAAACATTTTTACTAGCCTGGTCTAAGAAAAGATGCGGCGATGTTTTGTAAAACGAGCCATACTTGTCAAATTGTGGGTAAACCAAATCAAGTTACACCAGTGGCTCCATTACAACCTATTCAAGCATTTGGTGAACCGTTTTCTAAAGTTATTATAGATTGTGTTGGTCCATTACCAAAGACAATAACTGGTTATCAGTACTTGTTGACTATCATGTGTACTTCGTCTAGGTTTCCAGAGGCAGTACCACTTAGGAATATAACAGCTAAAACTGCGACAAAGGCTCTTATAAAATTCTTTACTTATTTTGGATTATCTAAGGAAATACAAACTGATCAAGGCAGTAATTTTATGTCTGGATTGTTTCAACAGGTAGTTTGTAAATTGGGAGCTAAACAAATCACTTCGTCTGCATACCATCCAGAATTGCAAGGTGCCTTGGAAAGGTATCATTCTACCTTCAAGAATATGATTAGGACATATTGCGTGGAAAATGAAAGTGATTGGAATGAGGGTATAAACTTACTTTTATTTGCAGTAAGGGAATCGGTACAAGAATCTTTAGGTTTCAGTCCATTTAAACTTGTATTTGGCCAGAGAGTTGAGGACCTTTAACTTCATTAAAAGAACAGTGGATTAGTAAGGAAGTACACACTAATTTGTTGGACTATGTTTTGAAATTTAAGGACAGATTACATAAAGCTTGTAGCTTAGCCAACGAAAATTTAAAATTGGCTCAAGAGAAAATGAAAATTTGGTATGATAAAGAAGCTAGGATGAGGATGTTTAAGCCTGGAGATAAGGTGCTGGTTCTTTTCCCAGTGCAAACGGATCCTTTACAAGCCAGATTTCATGGTCCTTATGAAATTGTGTCTAAAATCAATGATGTGGATTACGTGATAAAAACTCCAGATCATGGAAGGCCAATACAACTTTGCCATATAAATATGATAAAACCATATTTTGAGAAATAATCTGATACTGTGACTGTTGTGGTTAATGATAATGAGTTTGATTTAATGAGGAACATGATAGATGATTCATCTGAATTTCATTCTAAATCCAACATTATTTCTGTTAGGTTACCAAATTCAACCATTCTGGAAAATATTGATGAGAAACTAGCACATTTACAGCTAGAGCAGAAACAACTGATGAAGAAATTAGTTTTTAAATATAAGGAGTTTTTCCAGATGTTCCGAGAAGGACTACTATAGCTTCACATGATGTAGATGTTGGAGATGCCATACCTATTAAACAACACCCATACAGGATGAACATAGAAAAATGTGAACTTGCTGAGAATGAAATTAAATATATGTTAGAGAATAATATTATTAGACCTTCTAACTCGTATTGGAGTTCACCCTGTGTTATGGTGCCAAAACCACATGGTAGTATTAGGTTTTGTACGGACTATAGGAAGGTGAACGCTGTAACGAAAACAGATGCATATCCAATTCCTAGAGTAGATGATTGCGTAGATAATGTTGGAAAAGCAAAGTTCCTTTCAAAGTTTGATTTATTGAAAGGGTATTGGTGTGTTCCATTAACGGACAGAGGTAGAGAGATTTCTACATTTGTACGACCATCTGGGCTATATGAATATAATGTTCTTCCATTTGGGATGAAGAATGCCCCAGGTACTTTCCAGAGCATGATTAACTCTGTGATTCAGGGATTGAAAGATACTGATGCTTATATTGATGATTTAGTGACGGGAAATTATACTTGGGAAGCACACATTATTACGGTGGAGAAATTGTTTGAAAGGCTTTCAAAAGCTAACAACGAGTAATTTAGCTAAAAGTGAATTTGGACATGCCACTGTGACTTACCTTGGTTATGTTGTGGGTCAAGGTAAGGTAGCTCCTGTTCAGGCAAACGTTCGGGCAATTTTAGAGTTTCCCACTCCAACGGGGAAAAAAATCTCAGAAGATTCTTGGGAATGGGAGGATACTATCGAAAATTTTGTAAGAATTTTGGTAATGTTGCCCTTCCATTAACTAACCTTTTGCAGAAGAATGTGAAGTTTTATGGACAGTGCCTTGTCAAGAAGCATTTGAAAAATTGAAAACAATTTTGATATGTCAACAACCTGTGCTCAAGGCACCTGACTTAGAAAAACCTTTTTCATTAGCTGTAGATGCTAGTGATGCTGCTGCAGGAGCTGTATGAATGCAAAGGAATGAGGGTGATGAGGTTGATAATCCAGTAGCTTACTTTTCTAAGAAATTTAATAAGCATCAAAGAAACTATTCAACAATAGAGAAGGATTCGTTATCTCTTGTTTTAGCTTTGGAATATTTTACGTATATGTTGGTGCAACTCAAAAACCACTTATTGATTACACTGATCATAATCCGTTAGTTTTTCTGAGTAAGAAGAAAAACAAAAACAGAAGGTTATTAAATTGGAGTTTGATGTTACAAGAGTACAATATTGTGATAACTCATATTAAAGGTAAAGATTATGTGGTTGCTGATTGTCTATCTCGACGTTGAATGTACAATGTAATTTTTTTATGGAGTGTTTTTTTTACAATTGTAACACTCCTACTGTATTGTGAGTTGTAAGATGTTATATGATGATACTGTATTGTATAATGTGTATGTTATAAAATTTATATATTTGTTTTTCTTGTAAATAATTGTTAAAATTTTTGATCTTGACAGACCAAGTTTTTTTGGAGGGAGGTGTTACCTACCCGCACTGTTACCTACCCGCACTGTTACCTACACGTGACAGTGGCGTACTGGACTTGAGGTAATGGCCTTGTGATGGTAGAGTGACGTCATTTTCCCGCCAATAGAGGTCATGTGACAGTTTTCTTTTCCAGGGTATAAAAGGAGGACCCCTCCCTGTGAGGAGGGGCAGTTCGTGGCTGGATTTGCCATGTTGACTTCATGCCACTGCGTGATTTAATGTTATGACGCAGTTTGGTAGAAAGATGGAGTTTCATTTAATGCCTAAAGTTTAAAAGGTCATTGCCAGCAGTTTCTTTATTATACTGCTAGCTAAAAATCAATGGAGTGTGAAGAACCGAGTTTGGGAGTTAAAAGATCGAGGAAAGTCGATTTCGACGGTGAAACAGGTTCGAGCTTGTTTGATCCTCATTCGGAAGGAATTCGTTGGCTGTCCCCGTGTTAATCCGTGTGAATAGCAGAAAGGATTGGGAACAATTTTGTAAAGGAAAGGTCAATGCCTTTAAGCCGTTTCATTTTCCATCTTCGTAAATTCTATTTGGGAAAAGTAGTTCGACTGGGAACCGCAACAACACGACGTGAAAGAGAATTTAAATAGTCTTAAAAAGACTCTCCCTTAAATGGACTGTAAGCATTCTGAACTTTTGCAATACTACTTTGAAGAACTGTTTTTGCAACATCGCTTTAAGAATCTTTTAAGCTTCATTGCATTAAGAACTGTTTAAGCTGCCGCACAGCAGCTGATTTCCGGTTACGTTAGTGATTCGTTTACTTTTGGGGTTTGTTTTTCCGTGTTTAATAAATGTTTTATTTGTTATAAAAACCCCTGCCTCACTCATATATTTATTGTTACCTGAATCCGTAACAAGCCAGAGATGGGTGATACAATTTTAATATATCGAATGTCCCCGATGGGCTGGATGTGGACCGAATGTGTCATATGGTGGAAGAGTCTAGGACCAGAGATGACAGTTTCTGAATAGCGGGACCTCCATTTGCAACGTTGATGAGATTAGCCAGAGTGTGGTGAATCTGTGGAATTTGTTCCCACAGGCAGCTGCAGAGGCCAAGACTTTGTGCTTATTTAAGACAGAGGTTGATAGATTCTTGACTTGTCAGGACATGAAGGGATACAGGGAGAAAGCCGGAGATTGGGTCTGAGAGGAAAATTGGATCAGCCATGATGAAATGGCGCAGCAGACTAGATAACCTAACTCTGCTCCCACGTCTTTTGGTCTTATGTTTAATATCCATCCCTCAGTTGCATTGAATCTTGCTGATCTGGTTCATCAACTACCAACTCTATTGCAACTTTTATAATTTTACTCTGCACTTATCCTGTCTAAAGTTCATGTTTTATCGTTGGAATATAGTTCTACTATTTAATTAATTCTTCTACCTTTGATGATGAAGGAGCGATCGATGTCTATACAGGGTTTATCAACCTATAATAATTATTGTTATATTTTACACGTTTTGCAGCTCAAGCTGGTATAACTTGAGGTATAGCGATTGCGAAGCACACTCATGTCTCAGTTTGCTCGGAAATTGTGTGCTCAAATCGCTGGGATGTCTTCTATGGACCGACATGACCTTCCCTCACATGTTTCTCTTAAAGAATGAGTAATGATCTTTAAAGAGGTTCTCGAGTTTGGAATGTTTCTGCCGAACTAGGAATTTTCAAATGTCACCCCACACTTTAAGAAGGAAGGGAGGCAGAAGAAAGGAAATTATAGAACAGTTAGTCTGACCTCAGTGGTTGGATTCCATTAAGGATGATGTTTCGGGGTACTTGGCGCATGCGAAAGTAGGGTAATTCAGGATGGTTTTCTTCAGGGTGTATATTGCCTGACAAATCTCTTGGAATTCTTTGACAAAATAACAAGCAGAATAGACAAAGGAGAGGTTGTGGATGTTTTACTCTTGGATTTTCAGATGGTTTTTAAAGACCTGCTGCACATGAGGCTGCCAAACAAGATCACAACTCTTAGTATTACAGGAAAGATACTGGCACGTATCGAAGATTGGTTTACTGCCATGAGGCAAAGAGATAGAACAATGCGAGCCTATTCTGTTTGCTACCGGAAACCAATGGCGTTCCTCTGGAGTCGGTAATGAAATTGAGTCCGTTCATGTTAAAATCAACGATTTGGATGACAGAGTTGGTGACTTTGTAACCGACTTTGTAGTTGCTACGAAGGTAGGTGCCGGATAGGCAGCTTAGAGCAAAATGGGTGTCTGCAGAAGGATTCAGACAGGTTTGAAGAACAGACAATGAAGTGGCAGATGAAATACAGTGTAGGGACTGCGGTCTGCAGTCAGGTACTCAGGTTCACTCAGCGTAATGTTGCACGAACAATATTAGCAACACACTCCGACACGATACTGGTTTAATTTTGTTACAGACAAAAATGCCAGTTTGGTACTACAAGAAAACTACATTTCCACATTGGTGGATAAGTGTGGAGCTATATAATGGACAGTTGGCATTCAGTATGTTTGGGATATATACAAGGTCAGCTGGCTTTTCAGACAGACACACAGACAATCGGAAGACACGAACAGAAATACTGAAGAAGTAGAAATTGGATGAGCTTTCAGTGCCAACGAAAGGATGGGTTTTGCTCGAAAAGGGGTGACCGGCGGAAGGCCATAAGTGTGTTTAACCCTTTCCTGGGTTGATAGCTTCACCGTTGTGGGTCACATTCGGTAACTTTAACAGGACTTCGGAGGACAACGGAAAGATCGACGGCGTCGGCTTACTTGGAAAATAAATCACTTCTCTCTCTATTTCCTCAACTCTACTCATCTTAATATCACGAACTGAACTGACGTCATTCCTATACCATTGTAAGACTGTATAATTTACCACCTAAGCTTGAAGAAGTTTGGGGTTTTATATTTACACACGTATATATCCATAAACTTTGCTAACCTGTTTGATGTATCTAGTTTTATATTACTAAATTACGTAGATACTAATAAATAATGTTTTGTTTGTAGTAGATTTCAGAGAGACATTGATCGGATGCAGAAGTGGGCTGAAATGTGGCAGATGGAGTTCAACCCGGAGAAGTGTGAGGTGGTACACTTTGGAAGGACAACCTCCAAGGCAGAGTACAAAGTAAATATCAGGAAAGTTGGTAGTGTGGGAGAGCAGATCTGGAGGTACATGACCACAGATCCCTCAAAGTTGCCTCACATGTAGATAGATTAGATAAGAAAGCTTATGGGTTTTAGCTTTCTTAAGTAGAGGGATAGAGTTTAAGAGTCGAGAGGGATGATGCAGCTCTATAAAACTCTGGTTAGGCCACACTTGGAGTATTGTGTCCAGTTCTGGTCGCCTCACTATAGGAAGGATGTGGAAGCGTTGGAAAGGGTACAGAGGAGATGTACCAGGTTGCTGCCTGGTTTAGAGAGTATGCACTATTATCATAGATTAAGGGAGTTAGGGTTTTACTCTTTGGAGAGAAGGACGATGAGAGGAGACATAATAGAAGTATACAAGATATTAAGAGGAATAGATAGAGTGGACAGCCATTGCCTCTTCCCCAGGCACCGTTGCTCAATAAAACAGGACATGGCTGTAAGATAAGGGACGAGAAGTTCAAAGGGGATATTAGAGGAAGGTTTGTAGCTCAGAGAGAGGTTAGTACGTGAAATGCACTGCCTGAGTCAGTTCTGAAGGCAGATGCACTAGTCAAATTTAAGAGACCACTAAGAAAGGTATATGAAGGAATTTAATTTGGGAGGCAGGGTTTAAGGGTCGGCACAAGATTATGGGCCGAATGGATTGTACTGTGATGTGCTATTCTATGTTCTATGTTCTAATACCAGACTCCAGTGTGTTCAATTTCTGATGATTCTTTTAGCTCGTTACGGGGTACGTATATAATTGGGGGCTCGTCCGGTATACGTCGAATCTGTGGGAGTCATTCTAAATTTGTTGGGGGCTCAATTGAGTGATTATTGGTTGATCCTATAGGGGAATATCCATTCTGATTTTGTTTTTTGAGTGGAAATACTGCAGCAATGGAGATTTAGTTTGGTAGGCTTCGGTGGAATCATCCCATAAAGCATTAGATGATGTTAAGAGGTATGCGCTGTTGGGATTTACTCATAAGTTAAAGCTTAATGTGACCACTAGAATGATGAAGTCGATAACACAGGCGTTGATAGCGGAGCATTTTATATCCAAGTGAACGTTTGAAGAGGATGTTGTTGAAAGTAAAGAGTGAACTGAGGCCGAGGTTCAGCTTCGGTTAGAAACTTAAAGATGGAGGATGAGAAAGTGGCTGAGACCCCTTCAGCGCATGCTAAGTCAGCAGATGAGTATCTTTTAACCCATGAGGTTAAGTTTTTTCCTGAATGAGAGCTTCCAAGAGAGTAGCTGGGATAATCAGGGAGAACTGGAATTTGAAATTGGGACTAGTAATGAAAGCGTAGAAGAGGCAGCTGGCCCGATTTCCTGTGTTCAGGTTGTTGAAACACATGCGAAATCACAGGGTACTGAACATCGAGTTGAGACTCAGTTCTGGTCTGAGGTGTCTGACTCGGTTGGAAAGGAATGCAGTCCTTTTGTTTCAAATAGACTTAGTTCAGTGAATAATGTGTTAACCTTGGTACCAGCGGAAATTGAGGATTCTCAATCACTTGAGTTAGACAGTGTTCTAAAAGTTGGCGATTAGACGAAAACTGGTGAGGTGAATGTTATTAAAGATATTCAGAAGGGTGCTGTCTCTGGACTTTTGAATAAAGTACCTGTGAAGTCTGGATTGGTTTCAAGACCTTTGACCTTACTGACAGAAACAGCTCTCTCAGATGCTGAGACACTACACGTTGAATTGTTTAACTATATTTTGGAATTTAAAGATATAAAAAAAATCTTGCTGATGTTGTTCAAGTTTGCGAATTGGAGAGACAGGGTTCGGAGACTTCTCAGAATAAAGGGAAGTGTTGTTTTGAGCAAGAGAGGACATCTGCAGGTGTTCTTATGGAAACATATAGAACTAAAGGTCTTGGATATAGAATTAATGACTTGTTTGGAACAAAGGACTTCTTTGAAAGTTCAGCGAATCGGCTTAGTTTAGAAAACATGAGTGAGGAGTTAGCACCTGTGCAGGATAAAGTTCAGGCCGTTCTTGAAAGCGCTGTTGGAGCTGATCACGTGATGGTTAATTGTTCTGTGGTGAAGTGGAAAAGAGAAAATGTGTGATCAAACGCCATTTTGAAGATACCAGGATTTTTTTTTGCAGGAAATTGGTTTTGTAACAAAGTATGTGAAAGGTAAAGACAATAACATGGTGGATTGATTGTCTGGATGTTAAGTTTAAGAATGAAATAGAAACTAGTATTTTTATACGCTTCCGTAATCTGCTACATGTTAATCAGATATGTATTGCTTCATATTCTGTAATCTACAGTTAGACGAAAATTTTGCTCCTTCAACAAAATTTTTCCCAACAGGAGAGAGTTGTCACGAGATCCTCTACATTATTCAATACGGAATGTGGCTTGAAAAAGAGAGAGAATGGGTTACACTGATTCAGAGAGAGCCAGCACTGAACAGCTCGTGAGTCTCCATGTTTACGGAGAGGCGGAACTATGTAAAGGGCAGCTGACGTTTAGCAGCTTTGGGATATGTACAAGGTCAACTGGCTTTCCAGGTAAACACACGGATACACGGAAGACACGGACAGAAATACAGAAGGTATAGACACCGGGTGAGCTTTCAGTGCCTACGAAAGGGTGGGCTTTGCTCGCAGTGTGGAAAAGGGGTGACCGGTGTATGGCCACCGGTATGTTTAACCCTTGCCTGGGTTGATAGATTCATCGCGTGAAGATGGTACCCTTTTGTGTGGTCACAGTCGGTAACTTTAACAGGACTTCCGAGGACAACGGAAAGATGGACGGCATTGGCTTGGAAAACAAATATCCTCTCTCTCTCTCTGTCTCTCCTCAATTCTACACAACTTAATATCAAGAACTGAACTGACGTCATTCCATCGTAAGACTCTACCATTTACCACCTAAACTTGAAGAAGATTGGGGTTTCATATTTACACACTTAAACGTATAAACTCTGCTACGCTGTTTGATGTATCTGGTTTTATATCATAACATTACGTAGATAATAATAAATAGTGATTTGTTTGTAGCAATACCAGACTCCAGGTGTGTTCCTTTTCTGCTGGTTCTTTTAACCCGTTACGGGGTACGTAACAAAACCGTTCCAACCCCTACATCACACCACATTTCTGTAAACCCCTTCGACCCCTACAGCACTCGGCATCTCCGCAAAACCTCCATCATCCACCCTGGTGCATTCAGACGACAGAAGACCCCAGAAAGATATCGTCGTGTCAGATTGAATGGCTCATAAAACACTGTTGGCCAGAAGAAACTGCAGTCTGATCAAGGACAGGGGAAGCAGACAAACCAGTTCTCTCTGTACCTCCCCTCATTTTGTGGGCTATGAACTGATTCTGGCACTGGAATAATTTAATTAGAGGAACTGAATGTGGACACAGGAAGCTTCAGGTAATGATCTGCTAAACCTGAGTCCATTCTCAAACAAATCGCCATTTGTTATGTGAAGGGAGTGGACTCTGAACTGATTCTTGACTCTGGGACAATCTAATCAGAGCAATAAACCTGAGACCATGCTCAAAGGAGCAGCTACTTGTTATGTAAAATGCCAGACATATCAAAGAAGCAATCTGTAGTCTCGTTAGACTCTGTCTGGGTTACCTCATTTAACTGGTTCGAACCAGTCAGGGTGTAAAGATACGAATACACAAGGCTGGGGTGGGCAGAGCCACGTAGAATATGTTGCTTGTAGATCTGTACAATGATCAATAACCAGGTGACCCAGGTAGGTCAGGTGACCTTGAGCCAATGGTTTGGAGATCCAATGGTTCAATTGATGAGGAACAATATAAGATTCCGGAGCTTCAAATATGCAGGGGTGATAACTCTCCAGCGGCCAGAGACCAACCATTGCCGAAAAGTAGGTCCACACGGACACGTGGAGATCGGGAACATGAGGATCCAAAGGTGATGAGAGGCATTGATCGTGTGGATTCCGAAGGCTTTTTCCCAGGGCTGAAATGGTTGGCACAAGAGGACACAGTTTGAAGGTGCCGGCGAGTCAGTACAGCGGAGAAGTCAGGGGTATGTTTTTCACTCAGAGAGTGGTGAGTGCGTGGAATAGGCTGCCGGCAACAGTGGTGGAGCCGGGTACGATTGGGTCTTTTTAAGGGACTTTTGGATAGGTACATGGAGGTTAGGAAATTGAGGGCTATAGGTAAGCCTAGTCATTTCTAAGGTAGGGACATGTTCGGCACAAATTTGTGGGCCGAAGGCCCTGTATTCTGCTGTAGATTTTCTATGTTTTCTATGTTTCTATGGAATGTCTTGCCAGCGTAAACTTTTTTCCCGGGTAATAACTTTTCTCTTCATTGACTGTTCATGGAGTGTCAGGGTTTCCAGTAGGGTGCACACAGGTAGGTAGTGTGTAAATCTACGTGCTTTTGGTAGAAATAATAAAAGATACGTGTTGGTAAATACAGATTCTCTGTATCTCATTGATCATTGTTGCAAGGGTTGATTCTTGTCACCGTGACGTCCATCATTACCATTGCCCACTAACAGGACGTGCCCTCTACACAGTGTTACCATCGGGAAGGAGACACAGAAGCCTGAAAGCTCAGGCTCAGCGATTCAGGAACAGTTTTTCTCCCCGCCGCCACCTGTATCTCGGTTTTATTTTCTCTATATTTATTTATCCTGTATTTTATTGTTCTGCTACCGTAAAGTTAACAATTTCATGACGTATGTCTGTGTTATTAAATCTGGTTCTGATTCTTTAAATGTACCTTTGAAACCTTTGATTCTGATTCAGATGCGGGGTCGTGTGTTAGATCGAACTTACATTAATTGAAAGCCTATCAGAACCTCGTGTACTGTGCTGTAATATTTTATGTTCTGTGCTCGATCGAGCGTACCGTTTCTTCCTATAGTTAAGTAAGTCGATTAATTATTTACAGCTTTGACGCCTTGCTTTTCCAGACTACTCTCAATGCGTTGGATAATAAAGTGCAGGAGAATTATAAAAAAAAACAATAGGCCATAAATATCAGTACCGAGCGCTGGATGATCTCGATAGCTTTACTGGAATGGACTCGCCAAGTATTATGTAATGATGAATTGTCTTCAGACTACGCTGGTCATAGGGTATGAAGGGATGTATCCGGACAAACAGGAACATTAACGATAGTCAGTATGGGCCAGTGCGTAGTAGGTCATGTCTAACCCATCTCACAGAGCTTTACGAGGTAGTTACCAAGAATGGTGTGGAAGGCAAGGCAGTGGATGCAGTCTAACAGGGACTTCAGCAAGGAATTTCTCAAGGTTCCCTAGGGGAGGATGCTCGGGAAGGTTCAGTCGTTTGGCTTTCATGATGAGGTAGTAAATTGGATTCGCCATTGGCTATGCTGGGGAAGCCAGAATGTGGTAATGGATGGTTGTCTCTCTGACGGGGGACCTGTGATGAGTGGAGTGTCCCAGGGATCGACGCTGTGCCCGTTGTTATTTGTAATCTATATCAACGATCTGGATAATAATGTTGTGAACTTTAACGACGTATAATTTGCAGATGTCAACAACATTACGGGTGTAGTCGACAGCGGGGAAGAGTACCGGAGCATGAAGCGGGATCTGGACCAGATGGAACAATGGGCTGCAAATGGCAGATCGGATTTAACACAGACAAGTGTTAGATGTTGCCTTTTGTGCGGACCAGCCAGGGTTGGTCTGACGCAATGAGAAATAGGGCACTGAGGAGTACGATAGAACAAACGAATCTGGGAATGCAGGTCCATAATTCAATGAAAGTTGCGGCACAGGTAGACAGAGTCGTAAAAAAAGATTTTCGCACGTTGGCCTTCATAGACCAAAGTACTGAGTGCAGGAGTTGGAACGTTACCTTGCTGTTGTTTAAGGCTTTATTGAGGCCTAATTTGGAATATTGTGTGCAAGAAAGATGAAAATATGATTAAAATAATGCAGAAAAAATAACACGGCTATTGCCGGGACGGACTGAATGTTTTTAATAAAAAGGAAAGACTACACATGTCAGCAGTTTATTCCCGAGCGGGTAGAAGACTGAGGGGAGATTTGACAGAGGTATACAACATTATGAGGCGTATAGAGAGTGTAAATGCAAGCGGGCTTTCTCCACTGAAATCGGGCGAGAATACAACTGACGATCATGGGTGAGTGTGAAATGTGAAATGTTTAATGGAAACATGAGGGGAAACTTCTTCTTTCAGAGGGTGGTCAGAGTGTAGACAGAGCTGACAACACAAATGGTAATTGAGATTCCAATGCTGACGTTTAAGAGATGATTGGAGAAGTACACGGATGAGAGGGATATGGATGGCCACGGTCCGGGTGAGGTCGATGGCAGTAGGCAGTTTAAATAATTCCTCACTGACCTGACGGGCTGGAGACCCTGTTTCTGTGCAGTGGTTTCCTATGGCTGTCTGACTGTGTATCTGGCTTAGAACTTCAGTGTCACACAGCACCGACCAATCTAAAAAGTCGTTGGTACTGTTCGATCCCTCTGTCCTTGCAACACTGAAGTAATTTGGATGGTTATTCTGTATTCTCCAATTGCCTGCGATGGTTTTGAAGGGAGACAAGTGTAAGCCTGATTATTTGCTTTGACTTCGCTGCGTTTTTAGTTTGTGTAGTTTTGTATGTTTCATTTATTATTGATTTCAGGGGGAGACACGGATTCCACACCGGCCATGTAGATTCAGGGTTAAATGGATCGAAATATGAGCGTATCTGCACCCGATATGATAAAACAACGATTCAGAGGTAAATTAGCATTTGGATACATTGGTGTGTACTTGAATTGGGAATTCGGATTGGCATTTTGGACGGCTGGTTCTTTTAGTGAGCACCAGTAGCTGCTGCTGAACACTTTGAAATTCTGTTTTCTAGTTTTAGGACTCCATTGGAAAAGATGTTTTGAAGTCATTGTATCATTTTCCCTGTAATATGTAAATGACAGTGCAGATTAGAAAACGCGCTGGTGCAGTCAATCGCTCAGCGATTTGCTGACGTCGTCAGCCCTAATTCCATTAATTATCCAGGTGCTGCTGTGTGATCAGATTAAATGGATTATTTCCTCAGCCCTATTTCTGAGAGCACCGGTAACTGCAGACTCGCTATAGAGTTGTAAAGTGCAGCAGAATTTCGACTCTGCTTGAGGAACACGGCTGCGCTCTGTCTTCCAGCCAGAATTCACTCTGTCTACTACATCATCTGCCTTCTGTTAGGAAGCAAATACTGAATCAACACAGCCAGGTTTCCCTCGATCCCATGCCTCCTGACTTTCTGAATGAGTCCACTATGGGGAACTGATCAAACTCCTGAAAAGGAATTAATGCCCCCACATCGACAGTTCGGATTCTTCTGTTTGTTTTATTTTCACTTTCAAATAATTCAATCTGACTCATTAAGGACAACATGCCATATTTTCTCTCCGCAGCCAGACTACGTTTCTCTAAATACTCACAAGTTCCTTCTTCAATAATCCTCTACAGTCGTTTACCTACTACCGATGTAAGACTCCCTGGTCTATAATTCCAAAATCTATCCATATTATCTTTCGTCAACAAATGAACAAAAATTTCCACCCTCCAATCATCTAGTTCTACTTCCGTGGCCAGCGAAGACACAAATATCCTGTCCAAAAGCGCAGCAATATCCGAGATCGCCTTCCAAAATTACCTGGTCTATATCCCTTCCGGCATCGGGAAACATCTATCATAATTTTTTCCAAGTTTGCATCGCATCCTCTTTCTCTGTGTCGGCAGGTTCTAGCATATCTGCCTTTTGCTGCTGTGTTCACATTGATCAATATATTCAATTGTATATATGGACCTATGTATTCGGAGAAGGAGCTTCACCGCCTCTTTGGACTCCAGACACAAGTTTTCCTCTTTTACCTCTGATCTGCCCACTGTCTCCAGTCTCCTCCTATTCTTCACAGTGTATCTCGTCAAGGATTTCTCGAATCGCCCTATAAGTCTTTTAAGTCAATTGTTAAATTCCTTCCTGTCTACATTGTGACTTGCTATAGCCTTACCTGATCCTTTCTTCCTTTTCTGTTAGTATCGTTCTTTCTTCCTCTTGATGTGTTGTTCCAACTTTCTTGTCTCCCAGGGTTACCTTACACTGTCAGCCTTTCCCTGCGTCACTGAGACAAGCCTATACTGAACCCTGTGTAAGTGCTCCGTAAACAATCCCCACATATCAGTTGCGCAATACCCCGAGTGCATCATTTCCCAATGTACGTTCCTAAGCTCCTGCCAGGCAACACCACAAATCGCTGACCCCCAATTAAATAGATCCCATGCTCCCTGGTCCTAACTCTGTGCAAGGTAAATGTCGGGAAGTTCTCCCTGTTGTTCTGAAACGCGGACCCGCGGAAAGATCTGTCACGACCCGTTTCCTTTTCTAATATTAGATCTGGTATGGAAAGTTCGCCAGTCAGCCTTTCTTATTATAGAGCATATATGTCAAACACAAGGCCCGTGGGCCAAATCCGGCCCGCGATGGAATTATCTTTGGCCCGCGAGATAATATCTAGTTACTATTAAAGCTGGCCCCAGTAATCGAAGCGCCTATGGCGTATGATATGGCTAATGCTGAGTTTATTCCTGTACCACGTTTTCAGGGTTTTTAGTGTTTATTCGGCAGTCTTCTTCATAAGAAACGGAATTTGTAAAGTGAAACACATTGTAGTTATAGCAGAGACTGAGACACATGAGAGCAGGCTGAAAAAACGGAGGCAACGAAAGCTGCGTTCGCACGCGTCCGACTGATCCAGCCCGCATGAAGCTGCATTTTGCTCAATCCGGCCCGTGACATAAAATGAGTTTGACAGCCCTGTACAGAGACATGAATCCTTCCTGAACACAACTGAGAATTTATGCCATTTCTAAACATTTTACCTTGGGTCGGTGAAAAGAATATTAGGGAAGTTGCAGTTGCCCGTGCCAATAACATGGCTCATGTCCAGTTTTCGCTTCCCGGTCGGTTCCTCACTGTTCCCGTTGCGCTCTTTTTTGTTAATCTTGTGGGCGGCTGTACAGAATACTCCGAATGGGGAGATTGCGCCCATTTGAAAAGGGAGAACAGAAACAGTGTTCGTCTCCCAGTCTATTAAAAAACGAACGCACCATGTTGTCCTCCCTTTCTGCAGCTGCGATACTATCCCTGGTTTCCCATCGCACTCCCTTTACAATCTGTTACTCAACCCTGTCCATTTTGAAACATGTAAAACCCAGAAAGCCCTGAACCCATCTCTGTCCTAGTGACAGTCGAGTGTCTGTGATAGTTTGGAACATACTTCAACCAATGTAACAATCACACCAACAGCATTGAGCGTTTGTATTGCTACCTACCTGAACTGTATGAGGCAAATAATCTTCCACTAATTTTGCAATTTCCGGATGACCAGGATGAACTCTGGATGAATTTATGACATATTTGCCAAACCTGTTCATTGCAAAACGGCTTTATTTGAAAACTCCGCTGAATTGTCATAAGACACGGGCATTATCTACACAGATGGCCATTTAATGTAAACACATACTTCATTCCATTCCTCAGCTCTTCTCTGAATTTCCTTTGTGTCAGTGTATAGATACAAGTATTGGTACAAATGCTGAGAAATTGTAACATGAACCCAAGTTGTTGGAGGATGTATTCCGGGGAACTCAAATATCTGTCCTGGTAAAAATAATTTTGTGTTTGCCATTTCAGGGAATGGGCTACAGAGGGCATGCAAAATAATATGAAATTAACTGATATAGAAAACAGCAAAATCATCGATTTTCTGCGTTTTTCCACCTCGGCATCTTTCTGATTGTCGCTGTTGCGCCGAAGCTTTCTGCGAACTCTATTTGCCATAACGATATGCCTTACAGTTAACCCGTTAAACACCAGGATTAAGCCGATTGGTATCAATGGTGTTAAAATACTGTCCAGTAATGTGTACCCTCTCCACACAGGTGAAGTAGCGTATTCATGTGTGCGGATGCAACGCCACGGCGTGTTGTCAATGATGACGTAAGATTCAAGGGCAAAGTAATACGGGAAACATTTCCCGCAGCTCACTATAACCACTGTCACGATAACAACCGTTGCTGTTCTCTCGTTGCAATATCGCTCCCGCAACTTTCGGCAACATATTGCGATGAAGCGATCGAAGGTAAAACTGACCGTGAACCAAACAGAACAGTCCTGCGTCACAACCTTAAATACAAGTGTCAGAGCGCATACAGGAGTGATAAGCAGGAATCTAGAATAAATGTAGATATTGTAGGTCTGTTCCACTAAAGCAGCAACAATAACCACCATCAGATCCGCTGTTGCCATTCCAACCAGGTAACGGGTGATGCATTTGGAGAGTCCGCATTTTCCACGAGATAGGATCACAATCGCCGTTAAATTAACTGCAAGAAATTTGGAAACATAGTAGAAATATGGTCAGTTCCCTGAATGCCCCCATTCTACCGATGCTATGCAGGGTTTGGTCTGTTTGGAAGTGGAAAGCGGGAATCCAGTGTGTGCGGTCTCGGTCGCTGCACTCCGGCTGGAGAACAATGACGGATGTGAGTGTCAGTGGATTGGCGACCTTCCCACTGTTTAAAGCGAGGCATCGGAGTTCAACCACTCACGGACCGGTGAATGGAAGATTGTAAACAACACCATTCCCATTATTAGGGGAGAATCATTTGAAGGGATTGTTTGCAGCGGTGAGAAAGTGGAATCAAAAGATACAAAACACAATTTATCATTTACTGACTTATGTAAGAACACATCTACTTTTCGAAAATTGACTGGACCGTCATTTAAACAAGCTGCCACATTGTCATAAGGTGGAAGTGTCTGCACTGTTAGAAACTCGGACCTAGAAAAGCAGAGACCGGCATCACTTCAGAAAGCCTAGCGAGGTGAAATTATGAAACAATGTCAATATCGGCAGGAACCTAATTAACAAAAGAAAAATCACTTCGATCAAAGTACGAAAATAAAAATAAAACAATGAGAAGCTTGAATCCTCCATTCCGGAAACACGTTTCAGCCGACGGCAACATCTGTGCTCAGTAACAGTGCGGATACCGCAGCAATGTAACGACGGCACCATACATAAAGTAACCAGCTCCGGCATCTTACCGGGGACACCAACCGCTACAAGTGTGGGATAGAAAATGGCCGCAATGTAGTAAATCGTCGAATAACCCATATTCCGTCAGAAGCAGCGTTCAGTTGTACGGAGCGTTTCAGCTGCTCAGATGGACTGGGGATCGGTTTAGCAGACTTTTATTGAGGTGACAGCAATTCCACTGAGGCAATTAGCGTGGCTATCACGTCAGGGACATCAGTGACAACCAACTGCACAAACACTTACATTAAACTATTTTTATTCACTGTTCCCGTGTCATTTACTTGACTCCTCAAGGGATATTGCAATCTATTTACTTTAAAACAAAATATGATGTGAATTTTCCATGTTATTTTCCATGATACCTGGCTTCAGCTATTTAGACAGGATATTTTTAAAATCTGTGTTGCTTTTAAACTAGGCATTCATGTTGAAGTGGATTTATTTTGTAACAGTTGACGGAGTATATTCGCTTCTGAAATTGAGGGAAGGAGTTTGTTCAGGCGGATGAAATGGAGAACACTTCTTTGTTAAAGGGGAACATTCGCTCTTTCTTTTTGTTCGTTCGTTTCAGTCATTCCGGGCGATTTGAGTGATGGGAATCACAGTGACAGCTGACATATGTTAAAATAAAATACACTGCAAGTATTTCTGCAAACACTGTAAAAGATCCACAGCGATGTTCCAGAGACCTGTGATCAAAATCCGTAGATTTCCAGGTTGTTTTATTATTTGCCCAGAAGTTGCATTTTCTTTCTCCTGATTTACTGTCAGGTATATTGCCTTTCGAGCCTCACTGTAAGTATGTGCAGAACAGCGGATGTGGTGAAGCTCACCTGTCAATCACACTTCCTTCTGCTCTTGCAGTGCACCGCTCCGTGCCGATTGTGGTTCTCGTACCGATGTGCGGCCCTCGGCTTATTGGAGAGAGTCTCATCACTCTGATTCCATTGTGGAACTCGTACTAATGTGTGGCCCTTGGTTGACTCGAGAAAGTATCACCTCTGCCTTCAAATTCACCGTTCCAAAGTGAATCGCTTCGTACTTTTCCGGGTTGAACTCCGTCTGTAACTTCTCAGCGCTGCCCTGCGTCCTGTCACCAAAATCCAGGGAGGAAAAGCTTCATCCACAACTATATCTTGCCTGCTGTGGGCGTCAGTCCCGAATCCACCAGCCAACTTTCGCTCAATACCAAACCTTCTGACGTTATGAATGGTCCTACCATGGCTAACCTTAACGCCATGTTAAAATCCATTCATATCACATCAATTATCTCCCACTTTATTTCCAGAAGACCACGCAACAAACACCTTCTCCCATCTGTTTCTCTCTTTCATTGACTCCGCCTTCGCTCGGGCAAGTGTAAAGATGTGAATTATCCTCATCCTCCGGGGGCAATCTTGAAGTGGTTACCCAACTCCTTCATCCACATCACCGTCGATTGCCTGAAATGTAAATCCAAGAGGATCATCTCATCTTGGTCCAGGACATCCCATTGACAATATGCTTTCTGGAACTCAGCTACTAGAGGACATTGACTATCTCCAATGGGTTTGTGTTGGTTAATATATACCCCAACTTGTTTGGAGAGATCTGAATTTAATATACCGATGGACTTGCTTTGTCAGCGACAACATATGTCCCTGCAATCGCGGGAGCTCTAAAGGGCCCTTGGCTGATGTACTGAGTTCCTTACCCTCTGTCCAATTTCCGACTCCCGCTGTTTTGTTCTGTTTTGTTTTGTTCACCCCTCGAAATCAGCTTTGCTTTGCTGTTAATTCCATCCCTTATTATGGGCGGCATCATAATGAACCTCCTTAATAGAGCCAATTAATTGCTGCTTGCATTTGTCTTTTCCAATAACATCATACACGGTGTGTAGCAAATCTAGTCAAAAGAGGGATTATAACCATTTCATTTTAGATAACATTGTCTTTAAAGTTCTGTTCATCCGTTCAGCAAATGCACTCTATTGTGGTCGATAAGGGATACCAAATTGTGTTTTACCCCAAACAGTCTCAGATGTGGGATGTAGCGGGGACCATGACTGATTCTAGACAGCTTTGCAATCCCCAACGGGTAAGAAACTCTGTCCAACAAAATCCTGGTTGTAACATCAGCGGTTTTCATTATCTAGTTGGGAAAGGCTCTCTCCATTTAGAGAATGCATCCGCTATCTCCAAGACATAATTCAGTCCTCCAGAGGGTGGAGGTGAAGATCGAACAGAATTAACCAGTAAATTAACACATGGTTCCTCTATGGAGCGTATCCTGAAACGGCTTTCTTAGCCGATTTATCTGGGTTCTCACTGGGCACAAATCAAAAAATTCTTACAATAATGTCCACCTCCTCGCAGATTTGGCAACCAACACAGATTTTTCAACTGTTCCATAGTTCTATCTGATCCTTGATGCCCACAAATGTCACGGTGCAAGTACATCATCTGGTTTCTTTCACAATCCCGCTCCTCAAATTTACCACTATCAAGTATAATCTAGATGTGTGCCTGTATCCAATCGAATTTTCCCAAACTCTTCAGAATCCTCTCTGTTTGTACCTTTTGTACCTTTGTACCTTTGCTCACTCCTGATCCTGTTGCGGTGTCGTGACTAAGTCTATATGTGTAGAGTTTGCTGGTTTTGCTGTCATCCCTACCTCTACATCTGCACTCACTTTCATCACCCAAGTTGATTCCAGTTATGAATAACTCACCAGCCCTCCTGTTCCTTTCTGGGGATGTCTTTACGTGAACCTCCACCATTTTAATCGACCAGTGTTTCCTCTTGCCTTCTCAAATATTTACTTCAACAAGGGAGCTTGTGATAAAGGTTTGCCTTCTATTGGGATATAACCTCCAGATTCCCATAACGTTAAATATACAGTCAAAGCATATGAGCATCAGTGAATGAAGGGAGATGGGTCATGTACTGACATCAGAGTTTAGGCTCATTCGGTATCTTGTTCAGCGCAGGAATAGTGAGTCACAGGGCTTGTTCCTGTTCTCTGCTGTTCCATGATCCCAACATGTCCAGGTGATGTGTTCACATTGCAATGTCAATCTAGTCATCATCTGCTGTCCCATTCACCTACACTCATCTATGTCTTCTGTACTGACGGGTGTAATATAGGACACGGTGTCTTCCATCACCGGAACAAGCTCTCCCACCAGCCATGTCCCTGACGAGCGGGACGTTCCCAGCTGTGCAGTGACGTAAGCCGGTGTCGGCAATTTCTCAGAGTTCATCTGCCTGCTGCAATATGGAACTTTGGATGATACCAAATGTCAAACTTGAGCTTCCCTGGCAATCCTACTCCCAAACTCTCTCGGTGCTGCACAGAACAACATAGTTACTGTTACGAATTGTAAAGGTTTAGAAGCGAATCAGCAGCAAATGATCATACACTGAGTCAGATTTCAATATTAAAACTACTATATGTATTAGTACCTACTCATAAAATAGTTGCTTAACTACATAAACAAATGTTAACAGCGTTATGTGTATATAAGTGTAACTATCAAGCTTAGTAATAGTTATTAAAGTCTTAAGATTCAGATAGCATATTAATAAGGTTCAGTAATGCACAGAATAACTGATGTTTGTAGAGAGATTTTGTAATTCAGAGTGGAATGTAGACAGAGGTCAATTCACGTCGAATTCCACAGGTTCCACGCTGGTTAAACGAGATAACAGTCACCAAAGATCATGTCTGTCGAGTCGCTCCGAATCTCCATACGACTTATCAACCAAAAGCAATCTGTAATAGTAATATCGTCTTCGCGGGGTCACCACACAACATACATAGGCAAGGGTCAAGACATTAGTCGTCCCACAGGATATCCCAAAGAATCCCATTTTATGGGTTATACGAAGTGACAGTCACTTCTACGTTATGCAATGTGTGCCGATGATCACCCCACGCTTATGGGCTTAGGAGAGTTCCAAACCCCAGCTCCGACAAGCTGAACCTGCCGGCTACCACAGTCTCTCTCTCTCTCTCTCTCTCTCTCTCTCTCTCTCTCTCTCTCTCTCTCCTCTCTCTCTCTCTCTCCTCTCTCTCCTCTCTCTCTCCTCTCTCTCTCTCTCTCTCTCTCTCTCTCTCTCTCCCTCTCCCCCCCCCCTCTCTCTCTCTCTCACTCTGCTTAATCTGCACAGACATCTTGTAACTGACGTCATAGTCCCGCCTCACTCAAGCGCTCTGAAAGAAACAGTCTCAGTACCGACCGCAGGATCGTAACACTTCCTTCCAAAAAGGAAAATTTTGATCTAATAGAGAAAACTTTTAACTGCAAATTACAGAATGAGAGACAGTACATATATGGTAATCATGTATTGCATACTACCGACTAATACAATACATAGCAGAAAGCGTATACAAATATTATCATAAAAACATTGCGAGCTTAACATCTGGAAGGACAATCAGCAATTAAATTATCTTGGCCTTTAGTGTGAGTTATCATAATATCATATTCCTCCAGAATCAAACTTTGTTGTTCAATTACAGTTTGATTTGCCTTCTTAAGCATGTTCCTTAACTGGTGGCACGGACAAATTCACTCTCAGCTAAGTTATCTGTACGTTTGGCCTTCGAGGGCCTTTCAAACAACTTTCCCACTGCAGAGATATGTGTTTCCCATGTGTCACTTCCTGTAACTATTCATCAATATAGGCATCTGTGTGTTTTATCCTTCGAATTACAGAATGAATCATTCTCTGGAATGTCCCTGGTGCATTTTTCATTCCAAATAGCAAAATATTGTATTTATACAACCCAGAAGGTGTTACAAATGCCGAAATTTCTCTACCTCTATCCGTTAATGGAACACACCAGTACCCTTTTAACAGAGCAATTTTTTGTACGAAACAGTGTTTCCAACCTGTCGGTGCAACCGGTCCACTCTGGGGATAGGATAATCATCTGTTTTTGTTATAGTATTCAGCTTTCTATAATCAGTGCAAAAACCTAACACCATCATCTGATTTAGGCAGAATAACACAAGGCGATCTCCATTCTGAGTTCGAAGGCCTAATAATACCATTTTTCAAAACATAATTTCTTGTTCAGCAAGTTTATATTTTGCCATGTCATGCGATAAGGATGCCGTTTAATTGGTTTAGCATGGCCAACATCGACATCATGGAAAACTATTGCCGTTCTCTTTGGGACATCGAGAAAGAAATCCTTAAATTCTATAATTAACTGTTTCATTTCCCCGTCACTGCTGCGCTGTAAATGGGCCAATTTCTCATCAATCGATTTCAAAATACTCGAGTTCGTTAAGTTAGCAGAAACAATGTTTGATTTTATGATAAACGTCAGATGGGCCAATCAATTCGTTCCCAGGGTTGTTAAACTCATTTTTATATTCCACCCTGGTCACAGCTGCGGATTGTTTATCGAATAGTGGTTTTACTATGTTTACGTTTAAAGCTGTGTTGGCTTCCGTCGGTCTTGTGTTTTGACTAAATAATTAACATAATTGATTCTTGCCAAAACTCTATCAGGGCCATGGTATCTCGCCTGAAGTGGGTTCGTTACAGTTGGTAAAAAAACATTAATACTTTCTCACACTTCTGGAATGTTCTCATCCTGGCTTGTTTATCAAAACATGTTTTCATCCTGTTCTGAGAGACTTTTACGTTTTCCTTCGTTAGGCTACAAGCTTTGTGTAATCTATCTTTGAATTTCAAACATAGTCCAGCAAATTAATACGCATGCCCTGATTAATCCACTGTGCCTTAACAGGGTCAAACGTCTCGAACACTATGACCAAATACAGGTTCAAATGGACTAAAGCCTAGTGAATCCTGTTACTGATCCTCTCACCGCGAATAAAAGTAAATGAACTCCTTCATCCCAATCTTTTAATTTTGAACACAGTATGGCTTAATCATTGTTCTGAGGGTAGAATGGAATCTCTCCAAGGCCTCCTGTGATTTTGGATGGTAAACGGACGACATAATCTGCTTAGCACCTAGTTCATAAACTACCTGCTAGAATAATTCGGGCGTAAAATTGCTTCATGATCACACTGAATCTCTCCAGGTAAACTAAATAAATAAAGTTTTTAAAAAAAGCTTTATAAGATCTTTCGACACAGTTTTGGCTTCTATATTTCTGAGAGGTATTGACTCGGGCAATTTGGATGCTCTACACATGATGGTTAGCAAATATTGATGACCAGCTTTAGTTGTTGGCAATGGACAAACACAAACCACAATAACCTTAGAAAAGGGTTCACCAATTACCGGAAAAAGTTGCAATGGGGTCAATGGGGGGGGGGGGGGTGGGTGGCTGATTAGGTTTACCCACAACCTGACAAGTGTGACTAGTCCTGCAAAATGTTGAGACATCTTTCCACAAACTGGGCCAGATGAATTGTTTCTAAACTTTGTTCACAGTTTTATTCACACCTAGCTGGCCACCCAACGGCCCGCTACGGGAGAAATTTAAAAACTCATTCCTATAGACATCGGGAACTACAACTTTGTGAAGAATTGTCCTTCACCACCTGCAGAAATACCAGGTGGTCTCCACTTTCTCATTAACACTCCAGCCTTGAAATATTATCCTCCTGGCACTTCCTATATCATCATCTGAGAGAGCTTTTTCTTTTCCTTTTAGTGCTTCAATCTCAGGGTCTCTCTTCTGTTCTGATATAAACTCCTTCCTAGACAGAGACAAATCTTTATCGTCAGATTTAATATCTGGATCCTATTGACACAATGAAGGTAGAAAAGTCCATGACAAATCAGCAAAACCTGTGTCCGGATTTTGGCTATCAGAGGCAGCAGTGTAAGTCTACACAGATCTGTCTGCATTGACCGACTTCTTCGTCATACTTCGAGTTAATGCGCAGGAGGGATAAATGTCAAAATCTATCTTTGAATCATCAATGATTGGCTCAGCTGTCAGCTGCACTGCAAGAACAACTTCGCCATCTGCTGGGCCACTCCCCAACAACAAATATACATCATCCACCGGTAAGCTGGATCGTAGTCTTATTTTAACAGGTCATTTAACTAACGCTGACTTCAAAATTACTTTGTGCAGGGGTGCAGGAACAACTTCGATCCCGATGAGTTTAATCAGGTTTACCTCTCCAGTGGCAGTCTTATCACTAAACTTTAGAACGCTGTCTAACATAAGTGACTGAGAAGCCCCAGTGTCTCGAAGAATTTTCACTTGTACTGGGGTTGTCGCTTCATTCACTGACAAAAACATATTTGACTAAAAATGCTTGAATCCTTCATAGCTCGGTCAAACCTCTGAGTCCCCTATAGTGTTTCTTCAGAATGTTCAGAACCCCATGAGTGTTTCAACACGTTGAACGCAAACATCTGGAACTGCCTCCTTTTCCTCCTTTTTCTTCAGAAGGAAACAATTTGCCATAACATGACCAGCTCTCCTACAATAGTGACAAGTAAGACCAGAATATTTATCTTTCAATTGCTTATCTTCATCATTACTTTAGTCACCAGACCCTAAACTTATTTTTTTTGGTTTACCCTGACTGTCCATGCTACCCTTTTGAAAGGTCTTCCTCGGGGTGAACTTAAATTTGTGCGTTAAGGCAAACTCACCGCTATCTTAGCAGACTCTTGTAACATGACAGCGTCGTTCTCATGAAGATATGTCTTTATATCATTAGGGACGCACCTTCCAAATTTTTCAATTAGAACCAACGCTTTCAAGTTGCTAAAATTATCATTCAGACTTTTAGATGTATACCATCGGTCGAAACGTGCAGACTTTTCATAAGCAAATTCCACATAATTCTGATTCACAGTTCAGTTCATCTTTCTAAACCTTTGTCTATAAGCTTCTGGAACCAGTTCATAGGTTTTAAGCAAAACCTGTTTCACTGTCTCATAATTAGCTGCCTCTTCAACAGATAGGGCCGAATAAGCCTGCTAAGCCTTACCCTTCATTACACTCTGCAAATGGAGTGTCCAGCATTCGTCCGGCCACTGTAGAGCCTTAGTCACCTTCTCAAAATGCTGAAAGGACTTATCAACTTCAGATTCCATCAAATGGAGGAACAAGTTGAACTTTCTGACTGGCCACAAACTGTATAACTATCTCCCTAGAGCCAGGAGTTTGCCTCCAGAGATTAACCCTTTCTCTCTCTCTATCTCAAACTGCCTTTGCTTGTCTCCTTCTCTTTCCTCAGCCGCTATTTCAAATCTCTCTAACTTCATTTGTTCCAGTGGTAACAGGATCTCAAGTTAACTTTCAGGAAACCTCTCTAACACATGGCCCTCAAACTCCCCCTTGTGTATGTAGTGCTCAGCTATTATCCTCTGTATCGGTGCCTTTTTCATGGACCGTTTTACATCAGTAAGTTTCAGCTGTTTAGCAATGGCCAACAATTTTTTCGGCTTTCTATAATGCCTCTGGGTCTGGCTTTGCCAGAAATTCCCCCAACATCCATTGATGCTGATTGCCACACTCAAGTAAATCAAAAGGAATTGGGTATATCCATTTATACGGTCAAATAGATATTTAGTCTTTCAGTAACCTCCAAATTTGATCACATCGTGAAGCCCCCAATTTTTGTTATGAATTGTAAACGGTTTACAAGAGAATCAACGGCAATAGATTATACACTCAGTCAGGTTTCAATGTTCAAACTGTTATCCTTATTATTATCTACTCATAATATCGTAACTTAACGAGATATACAAAAGTTAACAGCGGTATGTGTATATATGTGTAACTATCAAGCTTAAGAATAGTTATTGAAGTTTTAAGATTCAAACGGCAAATTAGTAAATTTCAGTAATCCACGGATTAACTAATGACAGGAGCGAAATTTTGTTTTGCAGAGCGGGATGTAGAGAGAGGTTGATACACGTCGAATTCCACAGGTTCCACGCTGGTGAAACGAGATAACAGTCACCAAAGGTCATGCCCGTCGAGTCGCCCCGAATCCACATACGAATTATCACCAAAAGGTACCAGTCACTAGAATATCGTCTTCCAGGGGTTGCCACACAACATACCCAGGCAAGGGTTAACACACAAGTGGTCCCACGGGATATTCGAAAAAATCCACTCCTATGGATTATACGAAGTGACAGTCACTTTTCCGTTATGCACTGCGTGCCGATGATCAACCGTCATCTGCATATAGTGATACTTTATGCGTCCCATTCCCACGAATAATGCCAAATATATTGGGGGAATCACGAAGAGCGATTTTGCCAAGGGCTCCATGGCAATGTCAAATAGTAAAGAGCTTAAAGGACAGTCCTGTCTAGGACCTCGAAAAAGCCTAAAAAAGTGGATTTCTGATTATTTGTAAACAAAGCTGTATAATATATCAGTATTATCCAAGATATAAATTTTGGGCTAAAGTTAAATTTCTCAGGTATATTAAATAAAAATTCCCATTCAAGTCTGTCAAACGCCTTCTCGTCTTCAAGGGAAATAACACATTCTGAAGTATTAGATAAAATAGGGTATACAATGTTCATTAACCTGCTAACATTAAAATGTGAATAACGATTTTTAATAAATCTTGTCTGATCCTCGGATATAATTCGTGGCCATTCCTTCACTAATCGTATTGCAAATATTTTAAAAAAGATTTTAGAATCCACATTCAACAAAGATATAGGTGTGATGATGCACATTCAGTGGGACCTTTGTCTTGTTTAGGAATTAAAGAAATAGGTACTTCATAAAAGGATTGTGATAATTTATGTACAAATAATAAACATCTTTAAAATTTTTAAATAACCATGGAGAAAATGAATCTGATAAAGATTTTAAACTTTCAGCTGTATACCCATCCGGGCTAAGTGCTTTTCCAGAGTTCATCGGGAAAAAAAGGCTTTCTTTATTTCCTCTTCAGTTATGGGTGCATCTGATGCTAAAAGTTCATCAACTGGTAATTTCGGAATATTCAGTTTCTTTAGAAGTTCATGCATTATGGTAGGATCATCAGGAAATTCTGATTGGTATAAATTGGTATAAAATTCTGAAAATATTTATTAATTTCATCATGCTCAACCGTTAAAATCCATCCAGTCTACGAACTTTGTTAATTTGACGTTTCGCCAAAGCAGCTATCAATTTGTTAGCC